>NC_061116.1:113643296-113934004 GCF_002878395.1 Capsicum annuum | reverse complement strand
CCTTATTTTGATCGAGATGCCCATGTTAGGAAAAAAATATTCCCACCCAGGATAATACCCACACAAAATAGTAATTAAAAGAGAATAACAACGACACCAAATATTATAACGGGATAAATAAAATACCCAATGGAGTAATAAAATAATACAAATTATAACTTGTTAGAGTCAAAAGACTACTACTCTTTACAAATGAAACAACAATCTTTAATTTCTCACAAATCACGACAATATTACTCCAACACTATTATCTTACAGACTATAGAGTATCCATGGTTACTCTCTTTTCTCTTTACAACTCTCTCAATTTTGGAGTGTTTTGGAATAATGGTAAATTCATATATTTATATATCAATATTCAGGCTTAAATCGAACAAACACCATGTCACAACACCAAATTATAAATTCATGTTACAACACCAATCGGTGTCACCATATTAGGCATATTGCAACACTAATTTTCTTGTTATTTTTTATTTAATTTATTTTAATTATATTTAATCCAACAAATTTCTCCCTTAATTTTGTTGTTTCTTCTTCATTCCAAGACTTGATCTCAATCTCTGAAAGTCTTCAAACTTAAGAGGCTTTATGAAAATATCTGTAACTTCATCATAGGATATCACGTACTTGAGTTCTACCTTTCCATGAGCATTGTTCTTTGACTTGTATACCTATTTGACTCCAATTGCTTAATGATATTTAGGACGAGTTGTTATCTTTTTATTTTTCTCTATCAACTGGATTTCTTCCTTCATGACTTGTCTTCACGTTGTGTCCGTAATATCTTTATCAAAATTCATTGGTTCACTATCAGTAAAGAGACAACACAAAAAATCAAAATTAGTAACTTCTTCTGTGTCATCATAGAGTTCTTGAATGCTCCTCATACTCTGTGGCCTTTCACTTGAACTCTGATCTTGAGAAGAAGGATATGAAACATTGATTGGTAGGGTTGCATCCTATGTAGGTGCCATGGTATCCTGCTCTTCTTTATCTCCAAAGTATGGAAGAAATCATATGTTCTTTCTTTCCGAGCTTCATGGCCTTCCCAATTCCATATGGTTTCTTTATCAAATTCAACATCACAATTGACCACCACTTTGTTGTTGCTTGGATTGTATAGCTTGTAGGCTTTAAAACTAGTGTCATAGCCAATAAACACATACTTGACGCTTCCGATCATCAAGTTTAGCTTTCCCTTGATGTGGAACATGAGCATAGGCTATGCTTCCTAAAATTCTCAACTGCTTGAAACTTGGCTTTCTTCTGCTCCATGCTTCTTGAGGTGTTTGATCTTTCATATTTCTTGATGGAAACCTGTTGCTTAAATAAATTTCACATGAAATAGCCTCGACCCGAAATTCATTTGGCATATTTTTAGCTTTCAACGTACATGTTTCCATATTAAGAATTTTTCTATACATTCTTTTTACAACTCCATTTTGTTGGTGCAAGTAAGGTACCGATAGAGGGCAACGAATTTCCTGAGACAGACAAAATTCATTAAATTCTTTTGAAGTGAATTCGCCTTCTCTATCGGACCTTAAAGCTTTTATTTCATAGACACTCTTTTTTTCTACAAGTGCTTTGAAATTTCTAAAGGCAACAAAAGCTTTTGATTTTTTCTTCTAGAAATATACCTCAGTCCTTCTACTAAAAACATCAATAAAAAGTAAGAAATATTTATTTTTACCAAAAGAAGGTGGACCGATTGGACCACACACATCGGTGTGAACAAGCTGAATTGGATTAGTTTCTATTGCAGTGGTCTCCTTTGAAAAACTCCTCCTTGCATGTTTTCCAAGAAGTCAAGCTTCACACAATTGATTGATGGAATTCAACTAACCATGTTCTTGTCTCCCATTGATTTGAGAGCTTCAAATTTCAAATGTCTAAATCGCATGTGCCAACACCAAGACTCATGTTGCACATTAGACTTAAAACACATTGCATTAATGGTCTTAAGATTCAAAGGAAAATAATCTATTTTTTGCCATATGCACTTTGGCAATTAAATTATTACTTGAATCTTTAAGACAAAGATGTATATTTTTCATATTAATACCATATCCTTTTTGAAGAAGTTGGCCTAAACTCAAAATATTATTTTTTAGTTTTGGCAAATAGTAAACCTCATTGATCAATTTGTGATCACCATTTTTACAGGATATCAAAATAGTACCTATTCCTTCAAGTTTAATCTCTGAGGTATCTTAAAAAGACACATTACCTCTCGTCGTCTTCTTGATCTCCACAATCTTGCCTTCATATCCACACATAAGATTACTTGCTCCATTATCAAGATACCATGAATTGTAATCATCTGTATTATCTTCTGTGAGTGCCATTAACAATGTTGACTCATCTTTTTCTTTGTTATTGTCAACAAGGTTAGCTTTTTCTTCAACATAACTGTGACATTCCCAAGAATAATGTCCAAATTTATGATATTTGTAGCACTCAAATTTAGATTTTCCATACCTTCTTTCATTGGTACCTTGATAAGCTCCATGTCCTCTTCCTCCTCATTGTCCACAACCATAACTTCTACATGTTTGATGGTTTTTTTTGATGTTTTTTATCTTTGTTGTTGAATTTGTTGATATAAATCCTTCCTCTTCCATAACCTCCATAGCAACCACCACCTCACCATTTTCTATTTCCTCAGTATCTTTTTCACCTCCTACATCTTTGAAGGATGCATGAGTTTCAAAAAGTTGCTCTAATGGCTCTTCTCTACTTCATTTCATTTTTTCTTCGTGGGATTGTAAAGAACTTTCCAAATTTTCTATTGTCATAGAGTCTAAATATTGAGACTCCTTAATAGAACACACCACATAATCAAATTTAGGTGTTAAATAGTGAAGAATCTTTTCTACCACACGAACATCATCTACTTCTTCCCCGTACCTTCTTAGTTGATTCACAAAAGCCATCATTCTTGAACAAAAATCCAAAATGGATTCAGATTCTTTCATTTTTAAAACTTTAAAATCAGCCCTTAGAGTTTGAAGTTTTACCTTCTTCACCTTATCAACTCCTTGGAGAGAATTTTGTAAAATCTCTCAAGCTTCCTTCGAGGTGGTTGCATCAGCCACCTTCTCAAACATACCATCATCCAAAAATTGGTAGATGAGAGTGAGGGCTTGTTGATCTTTCTTCCTTGTCTTAATCAAGACCTTTTTTTCATATTGAGTCAGAGTCTCCTTATTGGCGGGTTTTGTATAGCCTTTGTCTACAATGTCCAAAATATCTTGAGAACTAAGAATGGCTTTCATTCGTAGGTACCATTTTTCATAATTTTCTTTTGTAATGAGAGGGTACTGAAAATCCAGTGGACTATTATTTGTCATTGCTTTGATATCACATTTTTGGTAAACCTAATATTCCCACTGAGGATAATTTTCACACAAAATAGCAATAACCAAAGAGTAATAAAGACATCAAATATTATTGCAAGGTAACTAAAATACCCAATGGAGTAATACAATAATACTAATTAAAACTTGAAAGTGTCAACAGACTACTACTCTTTATAAATGAAACAACACTCTTTTATTTCTCACAACTCACTACAATAGTACTCCGACACTATTAACTCACAGATTATATAATATCTGTGGATTACTCTCTTTTCTTTCTATTGCTCTCTCAATTTTGGTGTATTTTGGAATGATGGTAAATTCATCTATATATAGATGAACATTTAAGCTTAAAAACAAACACAATGACACAACACTAAATTACATATTCATGTTACAACACCAATGCATGTCTCCATATTAGGGTTGTTGCAACACTAATTTTCTTTAACTTATTTTAATTATATTTGATCCCACAGCCCATACGACAAGGCCCAATTTTGGGTCGTGTCAATAGGTCTAAAAGTGCTAGTCATTATAGACCTGTTTCCTTTTGTAATAATATAGGTGCATATCAAAAATATGGTGCCAATGGTTAGTTCATGTCTTGTAATGTTTTTTGAATGACACCAAGCTATATTTTCTAAGGATAGATCTCTAGTACAAATTTTTTTAATTAATAAAGATATTTTAAAACATTATGGGAGGAAGGCCACCCCAAGTTATTTATCAAAAATTAATCAAAAAAAGGCATATGATATGATCCAATGGAAGTTTGTTATGAGATATTACTAGGGTATTAATTTTAAGAAAACTTCAGGCAGATGATCATGGCTTATGTTACCAAGAGTAGATTCTCTTTAAGGATTAACCATGAAGGATGTTGTTACTTCCAAGGTAGAAGAAGGTTAAGGAAAAGAGATGTCGTGTCCCCCTTGTTAGAATTTGAAGTTTAAAGAGAAGGAAGAGATAAAGTTTCAGTAGTAGATATTTATTCATACATACATACATACATCATCTTACAAAAGACTACGCTTAATAGCTACATAATTCTTACAAGACACACCACATAGTATCTTACAAGACACACTTCTCAAAATAAGGACTACCATTTATTTTTAAAATAAAACTAAACATAATATAAAAAGAAACTATTAAATAAAAGACTATCAAGAAAAATCTTATAGTCTAACATTCCTCCTTGAGATTTTTCTTGGATACACCCAGAATATCCTTTAGAACTTCAAATTTTCCTTTAGGAAGAGCCTTGGTAAAAATATCTGCAATTTGCTGATCGAATCTATAATGAACTAGATTAACTTTTCCATCTTTCTCTTCTTGCCTGATAGCGTGAAACTTCATATTTATATGTTTTCTATGACTATGTTGCACTGGATATTTGGCCATAGATATTGCTGAATCGTTGTTAACCTTAATGACAGTAGCTTCAATTTGCTTTTGCTCTAGATCAAGTTAAATTTTTTGTAACCATAAAGCCTAATTAGTTGTACCAGTAGCAACGATGTATTCTACTTCTGCAAATGATTGAGCTACCACATCTTGCTTTTCTAAATTTCATGAGAACATGGGTGAGCCAAGTGTAGAAGCATATCAGATGTTCTTTTCATATCATCAAAACTTCCTACCAAATCACTATCTGCATAACCCATCAATTGCCCTTGCTCTTCCTTTTTAAACCAAATACCATAATCAACAGTTCCCTTCATATACCTCAATGTTCTTTTAACATTACGAAGATGAACTTGACTTGGAGAATGCATAAACCTTGACAAAAAACTTGCAACAAATATGAGATCATGTCTTGTTGCTGTCAAACATAGAAAACTACTAATTAGACTTTGGTAAACTGTTGGATCAACCCTATTACCTCCTTCAGACTTTGAGATATTCTCATTGTGATCAAGTGGAGTTGATATAGGCTTACACTTCTCTATCTTAAATTTTGTAAGAACATCCTATGCATATTTTCTCTTAGAAATAAAGATTCCATTAGTAGCTTGATGAATCTCCATTCCCAGAAAGTAATTTATTTCACCCAAGTTTGATATCTCAAACTTGGTGTCCATTTCTTGATTAAACTGATTCCCCATAGCTTCATTGTATGTGGTTATCAGATGATCATCAACATAGAGTAATACCCCAAGAACATCTCCATCTTTATCCCTTTTCACATATAAAGTGGCTTTATTTTTACTTCTGTTGAGGCCACAATGAATGAGATGATCAACAATCTTATTGTACCATGCTCGAGGAAACTCTTTTAGTCCATACAATACCTTGTGTAATCTGTAAACTTTATCCTCTATTTCTTCAACTTGAAATCCTTCCAGTTGGTGGACATAAATTTATTTGAGCATCGGTGTATTTAAGAATGCTGACTTCATATCCAGATGATACAACTTACAATTTGATTGAGCTGCCAAATCAAATAGAAGTCATATCGTATCATCTCTTGCAACAGGTGAAAATGTGTCTCCATATTCTAGACCTAAAACTTGCACATAAACTTTCACAATAAGCGTTGCTTTTATTTATTAACTGAATCATCCTGATTATGTTTGGTTCTATAAACCCATTTCACCTCTAATACATTTCTATCTTTGGGTTTATCAACCAGCTTCCAAGTGTCATTCTTCTCTATCATACAAATCTCCTCCTTCATGGCTTCAATATGAACTTTATGTTTTGATGCTTCTTAATAGATATTGGGTTCCAAGATAGGAACATTTCATCTTTTATGTATCTCAAAAAGTGACATTGTCTTAAAAATTGGCGAATCAAGTGAGGATTCACCATCCGATTCTTCAGTTTTTTCCAGATTTTTAGAGCCAAATGGTTATGTTTCAGGTAGCGGACCTGTATTTTATTTCTCAAATTGATCCTTATCCTAATCCCAATAAGCATGCTCATCCTCTACTACGTCTCTTCTGATGAAAGTACCTTTTGTTTGCAAGTTGAAAACTCTATAACCTTTGGCCTGTAATGAATAACCAATAAGGATCCCTAATTCACCTTTTTGTTCAAGATTGATTTTTCTAACTGAAGGAATATGAGAATAGCATATCGAACTAAAGATTTTTAAGGGCATGGAAAATGAACTTCTTCCACCCCATGCCTCAATAGGAGTTTTATCACCCACAACTTTGGTTGGCAGCCTATTCAACAAATAAACTGAAGTAGAAATAGTTTATGCCTAAAACTTTTATGGTAGTTTCTTTTAAAGCAACAAACATCTAACCATATCAACTACCACCTTGTTCTTCCTCTCTAAAACTCTATTCTTTTTTAGTGAATAACTTACTTTTAGCTTGTGATCAATCCCCACATCTTCACAATACTTATTGAAGTTATTTGAAGTGTATTCACCTCCATTGTCTGACCTCAAAGCCTTTAACTTCAACCACTTTGTTTTTCAGCAAAAGCTTTAAACTTCTTGAAAACTAAAAATAATTGATCCTTGTTACTCAATAAATACACTCAAGTCATCAATAAATAACACAAAATATTTATTTTGACCCAAGGATGAAATCTTCTAGGTCCACATACATCAGTGTGAACAAATTCAAGCTTTTCAATTGCCCTCCATGTAGCACTTTTAGGAAATGCTTTCCTATGAACTTTACCCATCTGACATGACCCACAAATTTCTTTAGATTGTGATACTCAGGTAAATCCTTAGTCAAACCCTTCTCTTACATAGACCTTAAAGTGGCATAGTTAAACTACCCATATCTTCTGTTCTATAACCATGAATCATCCAATCTTACAAAATTGGCACTATCAAACTTTCCATCTACCGAAAAGATCCTATCCATTATTTCTACTTTGTCAATCAAAGTATTATCAGTATCAAAAGTCAAACAATGGTTTTCCTTAAAAAATAAGGAGTAACCTTTAGACATCATTTGGCCAACACTTAATAGGTTACATGCTAAAGTAGGAACATACAACACCTCATGTATAAGCTTTGTACGTTGATTAGTTTGATAGGAAACTGAACGCTTTCCATGTGCTTCTAATTTTGTATCATTTTTCATCCTAACTTTAGCTTTAAGTCACTTGTCAAGTGTGTGAAACATGAGCTCATTATATGACATATGACTCATGCATCCACTGTCTAGGAACCATTTTGATTGGTTGGATGTGCTTTGTTCATGAGTAGCAATAAACAAGGTTTCTTTCTTTTTTTGACACTTCAGTGAAAATTGCCTGCTGAAATGTTATTATGGTTGATTCTACTTGGCCCTGCAATTCTTCTTAATATGACCCTTTTTTTTTGTAAAATCTGTACTGAATTAATGAATTTTCTTTGAACTAACAATCCTTTTCTTGATGATCGGTAATTTTATAGTTGACGAAGGTGGGAACTTTTCTTTCTATGAAGATTCCGTCCATGGCTTTGTCTTTGCTGCTTTATCTCCTTCCATCCTCCTATTTTCCTTCACAGGTTGTTTGCCTTTGTGCTTTTCTTGAAATGCCACTTTTTCTACTGCTTCATCTCTTATACTTGTTCTTTGTTCTTAGGCTTGCAATATGCTAATCAGCTTAGAGACGGATAGTCTTCAAGTCACAAGATTCCTCTATTGCTAAAATCATGGACTCAAACCTTGCTTGTAAGATTATCATCATCTTCTCCTCCAGCTTTGAATCTGGAAAAATTCACCAAATAATCTTATTTTTTTTACAATTTCCAAAAGTTTGGCAGTGTACTCCTTCACAATATCTCCTTCTTTGATCCTTAACATATCAAATTCTCTTTTGAGAGTTAAAAGTTTGACAGTTTTCACTATGTCACTTTTATCGAACTCCTCGTTTAGCTTCTCTCATACTTCTTTAGGTGTTTCACATGTAATTATTCCTGTGAAAATCACATTTAAAAGTGTTGAATGAAGACACGTGAGTGCCTTTGGTTTTTTAGACTTCGCATCATCATAATTCTTCATTTGTGCAATAGTTGGATTTGGTCCCAGTAGAGTGGGCTCATTTTCACTTTCAACTGCTTCCCATAGACTTAGAACTTTGAGATAAGCCTTCATCTTTATCACCCATATGTGATAATTTTCTCCAGTAAACATAGGAGGGCCTGCACCCAAGAAGGTGTTGGTTGCAATTGTTACTACTGTTCAGCTCTCTCTGCTTAGAAGAAATGAAAAAGTCTTATCTTTAAGCCTTCACAGATCCATCAAGAAGATTGGCTCTTGATACCATTGTTAGAATTTGGAGCTTAAAGAGAAGGAAAAGATAAAGTTTCAGCAGTAGCTTTTTATACATACATACATACATACCTCATCTTACAAAAGACTACACTTAATAGCTACATAAGTCTTACAAGACACATCACATAGTATCATACACAACATACTTCTCAAAATAAGGACTACCATTTATTTTTAAAATAAAACTAAACATAATATAAAAAGAAACTATCAAACAAAAGACTATCTAGAAAAATGTCATAGTATAACACCCCTAACACTTTGTGATGATGATAGAATACTTATATAAAATAATAAAGTTGATAGGATAACTACAGAATTTAGATACCACCTAATGTGAAAGGAGAAACAATTAATTCATTGTACCTTTATAGATAATCTATTGATCTTCTACAAAGAGACCGAGGCTTCAGTTTGGAGAATAATATAGGCACCTACTCAGTTCTTTGACTTGATAGGCTTGAAAGCAATCTCAGTCAACTACTGTATCTTTATGATAAGTGTAAAGGAGGAAGTGGAGCAGAATTTACTATGAATAATAGGATCCAAGTTGATCATTTACTTATGAAATATTTGGGGTTACGTTTTTGATCTAAGAAATGGATAAAACTAGACTGTTATCAGAAAAGTAAAATGATCACAACTAGAATCAGGAATATACTTTAATAGGTAATGGACACTATTAGATGTCTAAAGGGTATCAGGAATTGATGGAAAGTAACCACAGTGGGCTAATGCAAGAATAATTTGGAGTAGGATTTTACTGCTTAAAACAGGTTTGCAGTGCAAAAAAGAATACTGAGTATAAACCATGTGGTAAGGGGAACTAGTGTGATGCTGTGGAGTGTGTGCTTTGTGACTCAGGGAATACTAAGGATATTAGTCTTTTATGTTTTGAATGTTCCTGAACTAAGGTGCTATGGCAGGTTGTGATTACGTTGACTGGGCTCAACATTCCTCAGCAAAGTGTGCAAGGAACTATCTTGCATTTCATGACTAAAAGATGGTGTAGATTCAGAAAAATGATTATTTTGGCTGTATTTTTTGGGGTGATTTAATATGCATGACAAGGAATTTAAAGATATTCAATAAGAAGACTATGCAAGTAGTGTTTCATTTTCTATCAGATTAAGCTAATAGTTATAGAGATGCCGAGAATGTTTTTAGGGTTCAAATAGGCTAGTAAGTGTATAGGATTCATTTAGAGTATTTGTGATAAGTTGTTTGGTGACCTGGAGGTCTAATCTTCCTGGCTGAGCTAGATAGGAGATTAGAGGCTCTTTAGGTACAATATTTAAGTGGTTAGTATAGTACGTTTTTACAGTTTAAAAAGAAAATTGAGGGTCTAAGATGGGTGCTTTATTTTTTAAAGCTTAAATATGACACTGAGTTTAAGATTATTTCAAACAAACTGGTATATTAAAATTATGTTGTCAAAATCTGACATCTAATTGACAATAAGACCACAATCAAGGACTTATTTAGATGATAATCATGATTACACTAAATGATATTTATTGTATTGATTCATACAATGATGTATTTAAAAGTTAAATTTTATCATTTTAGAAAGAAAGTAGCTTGGAAGGTTTGTTTTTCCAATGAAATAATTTTGAATAGGGTATTGAAGTAATGATTCTTCAACTCCCTACAATAAATACATTTTTTTTGAAAGATATTTATTCTTAGAATAATCATATATATTTGAATGTAAAAATTATATCGGGAAAAATCTCTCTAATGATACGTGGCCCAATAAGAAAAGACAACTTGAAGATTCATCAAAACAATGAGGCCAGAGGCTGTGAGTAAGATCTCTCAGTTAGTGAGAGCAGAAGTGTTTTATCACAAGGGATAAGAACTCATCGACTCACCAACCTTAGTAACATTGCATGAGAAACAAATAAGAGACAAATTTTTTAGGATGCTCAGGTATGTGGATGAACTTATATAGAGCTAGGTAGTGTAGGAACACTGGATGGACCATTAAAGAGTTGACCAAATCGCTTACCAACATAGGTTTAAGGACATAAGGATGTTTGTGTGTAATACTAAATTGACAAGGTCTTATACTGTAACCTATAGATAGTTTCTCTTAATTAATTGCAAAGGGGTCCAATAATTCACACTCTTGCTAAATAGAACATTTTTACTTAACCTCCATGCTTTTACTTATTCCTTATTATTTGTGTAGCTATTGATGATCTACCTCCATTAATAACTCAGATAGATTTAATTAGATCATGAATGCTTTCATATTCATATCGAGCTTTCCTAGATTATTTTTCTTTACTTATTTGTCACCAAGTATGCAAACAACTAGGTAATTGGATATTAAATAAGGTGAACAAGATCATATTCTCATGACTCACCTACAAATTCCATTGTAGCAAATGAAAGATAAATAGTTAGGTGCCGACCATGGGGCTAGAGCAGCAATGTGGATTTAATATTGTTTCTTCATTTCTATCTTTATTGAGATATTTTTTGTAGGTACTAAGTTATGACTAACAATAGAGAATTACATGAGGATATTTACATGATAGAGAAGGTAACAAGGATATACTTTTTGGCTTGACCGACAACAGTGGGTAGACAACTCACTCAAATGATAAGTGTTTATACCTTAACGTGGATTGATAAATGTAATATTCAAAAAAGGGATTACACACCCCTCTAGAAAAGGACATAGTATGGTGAAGAACGATTAAATAGAAGGTCTCTAGAGGTTCCTTAAAAGCTTTGTAGGAACCCAGAAAGAGCAGGTGGCTATAACAAAGGCTCAACAATGAAGATAGATGATCTTTAGGGTAGTGTGGCCCAAGAGGATCTGAGTTCCTCAAAAGAAAATGAGCAACACAACATTGAAGATTGATTTGGGAGTGCAAACTAAGAAAATAAAGCTCAAGTGTAGAGCTTTGGCCCCTCTATAGCAACTGTGATGGAGCTGCTAGAGGGGGACAAAGTCATAGGGCATGAAGATTTAATATTGAATACGTCGCATCACCAAAATTCGACTTATTCAAAGAGGGATGGACTCGAAGAGGTATTCTAAGGTTCCTTACATGAAAAGTGTAGTTACGATAGCTATCATAAAGATGTTCAAGATTCTAGAATGCATTTACTATTCTTCACAATGACCCTGAATAGTAATGACTTGACAATCAATGTGGCTGAACTTTTAATAGTGAAGAAATTTAGGGAGGCCTTAGTGGGTGGAGCTCTATTCTCATATTCACTTCTTCATGAGAATTCTATTGACATATTTAATATGTTGGCAGAAAATTTTCTTAAGGATCATGCTAAAGCCATGAAAGTCCATCCCTAGGGAATATATTTTCAAAAGAGAGAAAGGAGACACAAAAACTTTGGAGTTTATCCTGATATTCCGAAAAGATTTGATGTAGTTGTCACTGCTACCAAATAAATAGGTTGTTCAAATTCTTACTAAGCGACCAAAACAACAATTCTCACTCTTTATTTAATTATTAAAGCTCAAATGCTTATGTTGAACTTACTATATTTTATTTGATTTATTTCATTGATTAATATCATAAGGAAATTGCTTAATTGGTCTATGATTATCTATTTCACTTGTAAATTTTTGATATCTAGTTAACTGCATAGCCAATATATTTCTTCAAGTGTTGAGCTAAATTGTTATGTGACTTATTGCATTGACTTTTATAATGCATGGAAGTGGTCATCTGTAGGATCAACACTCTTTATCAATTTAGTTTAGATTTAGTTGATGATGGTGTTGAGTACATGTATTTCCTATACTCAATCAAAACTTATTACACTTTTTGTGTGCAACTTTTATTTATGGTTCTAGTGGTGGTCGAGTCATATTTTGATATTAAGGATCCTTCTTTGATTTTTCAAGGTGAGCTACTTAAATGATCTACCACAATAAATTCCATTTATCTAGTCAAATTATTCTTTTAAATTTTAGATAGTATACTGATAATTTCAAATTTGTATTCATCTTATTAGTAACTCTTGTACGCATGACACCAATATTGTTAGGTGTAACATTAATTTTCTACTTATATTGATTATGAAATGCAATTATAGACTGAAATTCTATGTTTCTTTCCCCTTTATAATGATTACTTGAAATGGGTAAAATGATTTTTTTCACCTATGAGATAGGGCAAGTGTTATCACAACAATTATGTCACGAGCCGATTCACAAGTCGTGATGGCACCTACTAAAACCCTCAAGTAGGTAAGCCAACACCGTGACCCGGAGCTAAGTCAATGGTTTACTTGGTAGGAATGCCTGACACAGGCCACAATAGATGAATACAACAACAACAACAACAATGTTCCATAATAAACAACAACTATGGATACAATTACCACAACTGGGTAATATCAGTGAAAGAGCATCTAAGTTCGACAACAGAAATACAACTGAAATGTCTAAATAGTCTTATATATTCATC
Source organism: Capsicum annuum (assembly GCF_002878395.1). NCBI lineage: Eukaryota > Viridiplantae > Streptophyta > Magnoliopsida > Solanales > Solanaceae > Capsicum > Capsicum annuum. The sequence goes on along the minus strand of NC_061116.1, from coordinate 113,920,951 downwards.
TCAAATACAAAAGACTGAATAAAGATAAGAGGAAAACGGTCGACTCGAACTCCAAGAGCTCATCCTTATTCGAAAGATCAACACAACATGATATCAACTCAGTGGCGGCAACTAGTACTTGGGTCTGCACCAAAAAGTACAGAAGTGTAGTATGAGTACCAATGTGATGAGTACTCAGTAGGAGTCATCGGCCGACTGAGCTAAATTATGATATAAAGTAAGAAAAATGACATAAGTCATGGTATAGAATCAAACCTGAATCATTTGTATTATCGTGGTACATGATTAATAATAAAACTATAACAATACTATGAAATGTCCATTCATTATTACATACAAACATTGATGTATGATATGATTAAGCGATACGAAAAGTATAAATGATATTAACATAATCATATTTTCATAAATATCAAGTTCAGCGCATATACATCCATTTGAACATAAGTAAAAAACTAACCACGACGTTCCATACCACCAAGAAGTACAGAAAAGGAATAATAAGTAAAAGAACTCATCAAGGCGTCCCATACCATGGGGAGTGCATGAAGAAACAACCATTAAGTAATTACACATGCAACCTGTTACTAAATATCAAAGGTTTACAACTATCCATATTCACTGTTTCCATAAATCCTGCCAAAGGCCATTTACCAAGTTTCATATAGGTCATCAATTACCACAAGTGAGATAACATATACCAATGTATTCATAACCATAGTCATATAGAAATTTAGATTTCTATGGCATCATACACTCTATCTAGTCATTATTTATTAACCCATACTTATTATTAACTACTAGTTTGTTAGTCATCATAAGAAATCCAATCCTTAGTCTAACCGTTTCTTTATATACCTTCATAAAGAAATAGCAACTGATTATCATTCACTAAATGAACAACCTCATTATCTAGACAAGATGCACAACTAAATCATAAATACGTTTTAACCCAAAGTTCATTTCTAGATGTCATAGGAACATAAGTCATCACGTAGGAAGAGGTTAAATATTACCAACCACACTTATCTATCGCTTATACAATGCATCATATTAGCTAACCCCAGAAGTCTCTAAGTCAATATTTAAGCAACCAATGACATCACCTACTAGGCGTCAATATCTCTAATCATCACAATACCAATTCTATTATCTTCATTAGCCATACCAAGTCTATTATCATCGTTATCCCTTAGCAAGCATAGCTACTAATTACCACATCTAACTAGACAAGGTTCACGACTAGTATTATAAGCTTCTACCTATCAAGTAACATGACCATTTTTTATAAACATCTAGTTCCCACATAATCCATTTATCCTAAGGAAATTTAAATAATCCATTTATTCATGCAGGCCAAATACGTTTATTAGGTGAATCCTTAACTCTACTCTTGATTATACCTACCCATTAGTCTTAACATAATAATCAGTATATTCTACATCTATTTACTATTTAGTCCTAACAAGAGCCACACTACTTAACTAGTGATTAATGGAAGAGAATTATAGACAACTTCCCAAGTAAAATATCATATCCTAAGTGCACACAAGGAATTAACCTTTCATTTTTAAAACCATGCATATAACGACATATTCATAAATACTTACCATATGTAACATCATCATTACATTAGTATATCCTCTGAGTTTACCGGGAAAAATTATACAGCAATACCTCTTCAGAATTTACCGGGCATAATCACACCATCAATATATCATCCAGATTTATCTAGACTCATCATAATATCAATACCTTTTTTGAATATACCGGGAATCATCACATCATCAATATATCCTCCGAATTCATTAGAAATTATCATAACATCAATACCTCTTAAGATATACATGCATCGTTACATCTTTAATATGCATCATCATAACATCAATACTTCTTTAAGATATACTAGGCATCATCACATCTTCAATATATTGCACGGATTCACCAGGCATCATCATATCATCAATAATAATCATGACAACCACTAATACATACATATAGCCGAATCAAGAACAAGTACGAGCCACACTTAATAGAGTGTAAGAGAGGTTAGAAAATACATATTAAGGTACTTTACCATTAATCATCACCATATTACATGAGTAGGTGCATAAACATGCATATCCTAATGTAATGAGCAATCACCACCTTTTCGAGCTTAACATGATTATCAACTAGTAAATTATAAGTCATGGGTATGACTTCTAGAATCCTTCTTTTACCCCCATGGTTCACAATACAAGTGCAAGATATTCTTTTACACAACCATTATTCTAGTCACTAAGCATGAATCATAATATGAGTTTCAACATAATTCAAGGCTCACATAGTAAACTAGCCAACAAGTTAAGTGATAGAATAACCATAGATATAATTCACAAGACTTTCCTATGAAATCCATATCATGACAACAGAATAATCAATCAATTATACACATTATCCTATCATTAACAACATGTATAAACCCTTCACCGGGATTAGCCATCATATCACCAAAATCATATTCTAGGCGTTCATCACATATCTAGGCCACTAAAGAAGTTACATAGTTTAACCTTAAGGAGGGAAAAGTGCGGCTTCTAATAATTCCCAAAGTTCTCTTTTACAAGTCTAACATCTACCCAAAATTAAACTAAGTTATCTAAATCATGCGTTAGTGGCTTACCAATCCACCCTATTTCTATAAGATAATTTTTATTCAAGTATTTCTCCTTAGTCTCCCCAAGCACCAAAAGTCATTCCACAACTAAGTATATTTTGGTCAACATACCTTTAAGGTGAGTGAGCAAGGTCACTCTCATCTACTAGAGAAAGTAGACTTTCTTAATGATATTAATGATATTACAAGTCTAACCAACCTAGGTTCTAGGCTATGAGTCAACTATCCTACTTAATGGGTTTTATGACCTAAGTGATCCAACTATTCCCAATCATTTCTATCTACCAATTCAACATATAAAACCTCGCCCAACCTTTTCAAGATATGAAAGTCATACAAGAATAAAATCAATCTTACTATGAGTAAGCCTAACCTACCTTGAGTACCAACAGCTCACGAACCGACAATCTATACTTTCCCTTTCCTCAACTCTTCTTCCAGGAGCCAAGATATCAATAAAATAAAATATGCATTATTACGAGAACAACAACACCCATATTTTACCATTTTGTTTCTTGTCCAAAATAACACTGAAATCTCCCAAGTGGGTCCCATATATGGAAAATGAGTTTCCAAGACCTAGCGACCTTTAAATATTATTAAGTAGTTAAAACCCTCATGAAATTTGTGAAAAACACCCATTTTAGGGCTAAAATCAAGACTCATGCCATTAGGGGTTTTGGGTCTAATAAACAAGAATAACACCAAAATTTGAAGGAGTCATACCTTAGAATCATAGTAAAACATGCTTACAGAAGCTACTCAAGATCCTAATCAACCCACAAGACTCACTTTATGGATTTTACATTCTATTATGGTTTTAGAGATCAAAAGGGAGGCACAAATAACCAAATTCTTGGTCAAGACGACACATAAATAGGCTTTGCCCAAGCCTCGAGAAGCACAATTGCGTACAAACACAAGGACACGATCACTGCTCAGACATTCACACCTCATTCATGGCGATCATAGTATCTCTCTCCATTATAGTCTATATCTTAAACTTGGAATTTCGATTCCAAGTTTCAGCCAATTCTCCGGGATGTATTTGGAATATAATACGTGTAAGTAAAATATGCAACCATATTTATTTTAATGTTTTCGATACATTGGAAAAGTTGAATTTTCCATCCAAAGATATTTTACTGAGATTTTTGCTTAAGGGCCATTTAAAAAAAATAAAGACTTCTAAATGAGAAAATGGTTCTAACAACAAAAAAAACCAGCAGGTAACTAAACTATCAGTTGAAGCAAGTCATAAATTACTTGAGGTAGATTTGGAAAGCTCTATCGATGAAAGTAAGAAACAAGGTGGAAAATAACTTGAAGGGTCATTACAACATCAACTACTAAGGAACTTTCGTCCTAAAAAGTTAATAATGAAGGAAAATACCTAAATTCTAAAGCTAATAAGGATAATAGGACTGCATCTCACTCTCGATCTCCCAAGTGACTTTCTCCACTGAACCTTAACCCCATGAATCACTTTTATGCACAACTTTCTCCACTGAACCTTCACCACATAAATCACTCTTCTGTGCAACTATCTCACATCACTAGCAAAAATAAGCACGACCTCATCTAGTAAGGTCAATTGCTCATCTAAATAAACTGAGTCCCACGTAAGCACATAGGATTGATGAGAAATATAATTCTGCAACATCTATACATAGAAAACTAGATGAATAATAGAAAAATCTTGAGGTAAAGGGAACTCATATGACACATCGCTAACTATGCATAGTATCTCAAAAGGACATATATAATGATAGCTAAGATTACCGTTCTTTCCAAACCTCATCACACCTCTCATAGTGGAAAAACAAAGGAAGACACGATCAACAACTCTTAATCTTAAGGCACAGAGTCTACAATCGACATATACCTTTTACCTACTCTGGGCTGCTCTTAGCGTATCATGAATTACTGCGACTCTGTCCAATAAGTGCTAAAGAAAATTTGTACCGCGAGGTATCACATTAGATGAGCCACTCTAGGTTTTGGTCCTTAGGAATTTCTAGAGTTTTGAACTTTTTGGACATCCTATGATTTAAGAATACTTGTCATATAATATTGGTACGATTTTAGGGTGCTTAACTCATAAGTAGTCCAGTGTGTAGTGGTGGAGTTTTTGGTGTGGAAAAATTTTAGGGGCACGGGTCATATGGTTGGTGATGGGTTGGTCGTATACTTAATTTGAAACTTAGTAGCTTAATATGGCTCAGCGTATAACGGGCTCACTAAGAGCCATGAGGATAGGAAACAAGGGGTAATGTATGGGTGTATGTTGTCTAGTGTTAATCGTCTTGGATTCTATGTAGGGTACAATTCATTCCATACTTGTCATATAGTGATGATATGATTTGGGCAAGGGGGTTGTATGGTTTATAGTGTGATATGTCCAATATTATGTCTAGGGTATGAGAGGTGAGTACCACTCATATATTATGGGTACAGTTTAGGGCAGGAGTGGTTGTACCCTCTTTTGGAATTATTACTTTTTAAGTTAGGGGTGTTCTGGACATTTCTCCTCTTAACCCATCATGAACCCATGACTTAAAATAATATTAGGACTTCTTTTACCCTATTATTCTCAATTAAAAACACTTTAAACACTCTTAAATATCTCTCAAGCTTGTAGTTCAAGAAAGAGGCTAGGGTTTCTTCCATACAATCAATTAGGGTTTCTTTCCCTAATGACCTCCCAAGTTATATTTCTTTCTTTTACACAAATAACACTGGTGCACCCATCCAAGCTCTTGAGTTGAAGGATCTTAATAGCATCTAAAGGATCTTTTAGATAAGGGTTTTATCCACCCTAGTATGTCCCCATAGGGTGCACCAGTGTTATTTTTGTGAAAAAAAGAAGGTTCCCTTTGGATGTACATTGATTATTGCTAGTTGAATAAGTTTACAATAAAGAATAAGTACCTTTTTCCATGGATAAATGATCCATTTGATCTGTTGTAGGGTGCTAAGTTTTTCTCTAAGATTTATCTTTGATCTAGGTATCATCAGTTAAGGATAAGGGAGTTGGACATCCCTAAGACTACTTTATGTACTTGGTATTGGTATTTTAAGTTTCTAGTTATGTCTTTTGGGTTGACAAATGACCCAACGCCATTCATAGATTTTATGAATAAGGTCTTCTGCTAGTTTTTAGATATGTTTTTCATTGTTTATATAGATGACCTTATGGTGTACTCTAAGATCTAGGTGGATCATGGGAATCACCTCCACATTACGTTGCAGACCTTGAAGAATCCACAATTGTATGCCAAGTTTTTGTAATGTGAATTCTAGTTGAATGTTGTCATTTTTTAGGTTAAATCATTTATAGTGAAGGGATCATGGTGGATCTGCAAAAAGTAGCAGCGGTGAAAAAGTGTTCAAGATCCATGACTTCAACCGATATTTAGAGCATCCTAGGGTTATCTTGTTACTATACGAGGTTTGTAGGGAGTTTTTTAACAATAGCTTCCTCGTTGACTATGTTGACTCAGAAAAAGGCAAAGTTCCTATGATCTAATACTTGTGAGGTGAATTTTGAGAAGATGAAGTATAAGCTAACTTCAGCTCTGATTTTGAGTTTGCATGAAGACATTGATGGGTTTGTGGTCTACTGTGATGAATCCTGTATGGGACATAGTTGTGTACTAATGCAACATGTTAAGCTCATAGCTTATGCCTCTAGATAGTTTAAAGTGTATAAGAATAATTATCCAACTCATGACTTAGAATTATTAGTTGTGGTGTTTTCATTTAAAATGTGGCATCACTATTTCTGTAAAGTGCATATGGATATTTTTTCTAATCATAAGAGCCTACAGTATGTGTTTACTTAAAATGAGCTTAAACCCGGGCAAAGAAGATGGCTTAAGCTTCTCAAGGATTATGATATGAGTCTTCACTACCATCCAAATAAAGCTAATATGATTGTTGATGCTCTTAGTTGGTTTTCCATGAGGAGTATAGCTCATGTGGATAAGGAGAAGCGAGGGTTCATAAGGACATTCACAATTTAGTTAACCTTGGAGTTCGTATCTTAGACTCCAATGATGGTGGTGTACTGGTGCAAGAAATACGGTGATTGTCACTTGATGTTGAAATTAAGGAGAAGCAAATGTTAGGTCCTATATTCATAAGTATAAAGGGTGATGTATGTGTGAAGAAAGTGATGTATTTTGATATTAGTGGTGATGGTACTTTGCGGTACCAAGGAAGGTTATATGTTCTCAACTTCGAAGGTTTGCATGAAAGGATATTGGCTGAGGTGCATGAGTCGCGCTATGTTGTTCATCTAGGTTTGATGAAAATTTGTCATGAATTTAAGGAGATGTATTTGTGGAAGAATATGAAGAGGGATATGGCTAATGGCGAAATGCATAATGTGTCAACAAGCAAAAGTTAAGAATGTAAGGCCTGGAGGTTTGTATCAAGAAATTGATTTCCTAAATATATATGGGAAGTAATCAATATGTATTTCATTATCGGTATTCCTTGGTCTCGAAATAAATTTGATTTGATTTGGGTCATCGTGGATCGGATGAAAAATTAGTAAACTTTTTTCCAGTGAGTACTAACTTTTTGGCTGAGGATTATGCAAGGTTGTACCTCCTTAGTAGTGTGAAGTTGCATGGGGTACCTATTTCTGTCATCTCTAATCATAGGACATAATTTACATCTCACTTTTGGCAGTCATTCCTTAAAGGTTTGGGGACTAGGTTAACTCTGTGTACTCCTTTTCATCCACTGTTGGACTAAGTCTTGGAAAGGATTATTCAGACATTAGAGGACATTCTTAGTACGTGTGTGATTGACTATGGTGGTAATTGGGTTGAGCACTTACCTCTTGTAGATATTTTTTACAATAATAGCTACCACTCTAGTGTGGGGATGGCTCCATCTGAAGGATTGTATGGTATAAAGTATAGATCTTCTATTGGGTGGTTTGAGGTTGGTGAGGCAGATATGTTTAGCCTGAACTTGGTTCACCAGGCTATAGGAAAGGTGAAATTAATCTGGGATAGGCTTAAGACAGGCCCAATGTTGCCAAAAATTCCTATACAGACGTTAGGCGAAGAGTATTACAGTTTGAGGTTAGCGATAGGGTGTTCCTAAAGATATATTCCATGAAGGGAGTTATGCAGTTTGGGAAGAAGGGTAAGCTAAGTCCACGATATATGGGTCCTTATGTGATTTAGAGGAGGGTTGGCAATTATGCATATGAGTTGGAATTGCCTTCTAGTTTGAGCTCCATCAATCTGGTATTTCATGTCTCTATGTAGAGAAAGTGTATTGGTGATCAATCTCAGATTGTACTTATCAATGATATTGGTATTTAGGATTTCCTATATTATGAAGAGATCTCGGTTGAGATCTTTGATTGTGAAGTTCGTTGGCTGCAAACCAAGGATGTGGCCTCGGTAAACGTTCAATAGAGGAACCACAAGATAGAAAAGGCTACATGGGAAGCTGAATAGGACATAAAGTCCAAGTATCTATTCCTATTTTCTGCTCTAAAAGTTTATGCGAAAGGTATGTGTTCTTTAGAACGTTTTTGTTTTCATACTTTTTAAAAGGATGGATTGACTCCATGGTATTATATTTTTCTATCTTAAGGGTAAGGTTAGAAATGTTTGGGGGTTTAAATCGTGCTAGTACTACCTCATTCTAGTATTGCAAGATGAATGATCCAAATGGGGGAGAATTGAAATACCTTGGGTTCTGGTCTTTACAAATTTCCTGAGTTTTGAACTCTCTGGATATCATACAATTTTAGGATCCTTTTCGTATGATATGGGTAAATTTTTAAGGTCCTTAAATCATAAGTTGTCCAGTGTGTGGTGGTGGGGTTTTTGATATGGATACGGTTTGTTGGGTACGGGTCATATGGTTGGTGACGGGCTGGTCCTTCACTTAATCTGAAACTTAGTAACTTAACTTGGATCTGAGTACGAGTGGCTTACTAAGAGCCATGAGGATAGGGTATGAGTGGTAATGCATATATTTTCCAGTGTCTATCCTCTTGGATTCTGCATAGGGTACGATTCATATCATACTTTTCATATGAAGGTATGATTTGGGCAGGGGGTTGTATTGTGGAAAGTGAGTGATGTCAAACATTCTATCTAGGGTATAAGTGGTGGGTACCACTTGTATATTGTGGGTACTATTTGGAAGAGGGGTGGTTGTACCCTCCTACTGGATTTTGACAGTTTAAGTTGGGGCTATTCTACACATTTCCCCTTGTATCCTCTCATCACTACCCAATTTAAAACAGTATTGGGACTTTATTTAGCTTATTATTCTAAATTGAAAACACTTTAAACACATTCAAATCTCTCTCATGCTTACAGTTCAAGAAAGAGGCTAGGGCTTCTTCAATACAATCAATTAGGTGCTTTCAAGAAAAAATCTCTCCGACTTTCTTCGTATCTAAGTCATGTTAGTCATCCATCATTTTTAGTTCAAGTAAATTTATGTTTTAATGTATGGTTTTCATGATTTAATTGTGGGTATTGTTTGGTTTTGAATTGTAAGTTGGGGATTTTGTTGTTCTTTGTTGATTAATTCTTTCCCATGTTTTAACTATGGTTTTGAAGTTATATTTATGGTTTTGAACATGTGATGGTAAGGGAATTGTCAATTGATACTTGGTTTTTGTTTTGGGAAACTTTATTCCCTCAACATGTTTGTTAAAATGACTAAGAGAATTATTTTGTCACATAGTTTGACTATTATTGAAAAACATTGCATTGCATGATATGGTAATGGAACTTAAATTGATTTGGATGATCCTAAATTATTTGGAAAGGCTTTGAGGGACATGGTTTTGTTTTAATTGGAAACTTAGGAGTCAACTTGGTTTAATGGTTTTTGTATGGCAAAAAAGGATAGACTTGCAAGCTCTAATTTTTGTATCAAGATACCAACGGTTAATGCCTAATGAAAAGACTCCTTAGTGAATGGCTATGTTATGTGAAAAAGGTTTAGTTGGACCTAAAGGGGATTGAGTAGCAAGGCCATGGAAGGTGGGGTTCCCAGGGGTATCACCATTTGAAACTCACGTTTGCCAATGTGAGGGTGGTCTTGGTGATCGTGTGCATTATGTCACACTTTATATTTTGGGGGATGTATTAGTCATCATAGGTTTTATTCTCTGGTCGTACGGCTAACACACACTGTGGCCCTTTTACCAGGGGGAGCTGAACCCATATAGCCCGTTGGTGGTTTTAAGATGGCCAAGTTATCCAACCTAGGTTAAAGGTTTTAAGTGCATGCTAAACCCAATTAGCTTCCCCGGCATGATATATATATGTATGTATGAATGTATTTATGTATATATGTGATTGCCTATGGTTATATACTTAGTTTTAAATGTTAGAATTATCTTATCCTTACTCTTGATTACATGATAACATTCACCCACTAACTTATCTTTGGTCGTTGTGTCCCCAAGCGATATAGGAAACGACCATACTGTTATCGTCCTAAGTATATTTTTAATAATGAAAAACTAACAAGTGGATCTTTGCAGGACATTACGGACTACTGATAATGGAAGCCGGATCCAGGAATGGAAGGACATCAACTTACGATCCGTGAAATCAAAGAATATCAATAAGAATGAGAACAAATGGATGGAGAATCTCTGTCCTATAAGTCTCGACAAATTAAATCAATCATGGGGAATCTCTGCCCAGAAAGTCTCGACAAATCAGATCAATAATGACAAAAGAAAAAAATAAAATATCACATGCACATTTGGAAAAACATCAATCTACTCAAGAGTAAAAGGAAAAATAGATCACTGACATATCTGATATGGACATTATCCAAAGCCTTATATGGACATATCTGATATGGACATATCATACAACTACATTTCTTAATCAAGGAATCAATTTAAATCCTTTATTGAGAAGAAATCTCTTAGGTTTCCTTATGAAGATTAGCAGCTAAAGAATATAAAAGATGAAGACTAAAGGCAGACACGGGTAACACAACTTCAAGGATAAAAATCAAAGTGTCTCAATCTTAGTCTCACAAGGCATTGTAACTTTTAGTTTACAATTGTTATATAAAAAGTACGATCGAGTCAACTTTGTTACATCAAGTGAAGCTGTGTCACAATATCAGAAGAGCAAAATAAGTCTTCGAAACTTGATTCCTTTCATTGTACTCGAGCCCTACATTGAATGATCTAAGAGAACTTTGAAACCCAAGGGGACTTAGAAGTAGGTACCAAATGGTGTTCCAAACAAAGATAAGTCTTTGTGTCTTTACTTTGTGTTTAACTATTTATTTGCTTACTTGTGTTAGATCTAATTTATTTTGTAAAGTGCACTGATCTGCAGGCGAACCGATTGAAAGGAGTCATTAGTTGACTCATAGAAAAATTTAAATTCACCCCCTCTTGAAATTCACATACTACTCCTGTTTAGTTATTAGATTGAGGGATAGTTTGATGTTGGATTAAAGTGGTGAGCTTCTATATTCTTTAAGGCTCTATTTCATGTAATGGTCTTCTGTACATACTCTTGTTATTTCTTAGACTTTGATTTTTGCTATGGTCGGGGGCATGCCATACTTTTTTTGTTTCATAGACTTTTGTTTACACTATGGTCTAGGGCATATCTTGACCGTATATTGTTTTGATTTATGTTAGAGGATTTGTGAGGCTACATTGGGTTGATATGGGTAGTGATGGGTATTGGGCTGGTCTCTAGTCCCGGATGGGCTTGAGGCACCTGACACTAATAGGCCCTGGTTTGGGTCATGTCATCGGAAATCTCAAACCACACTTTTGGAGAACGACACCTCCTACCATACAAAGCCTTATAAGGAACCATCTCAATACTCCAATGATAACTATCATTGTAGGCGAACTCTGTCAATGCTAAGTGCTGATCCCACTGCCTTCCAAAATCCATAACATAGGGTCGGAGCATATCTTCAAGCACCTGAATAGCCCGCTCTGACTGACCACCTATTTGCGAATAAAAAGATGTACTCAAATCCACTAGAGTACCCAACTCCTCACAAAATGCTCTCCAAAATCTTGAATTAAATACAGAACCATACTTCGATATGATATAAATAGGCATTCCATGCAAATGAACTTCTCTCGAACGTAAATCCGGGCTAATCTCTCAGCACTGAAGGTTATCTGAATATAAATGAAATGTGGCAACTTGGTCAAATTGTCTACAATGTCACAAATACCATCAAAACCACATGAAGTATGAGGTAAACCACTAATAAAGTCCATGGTAATCCGTTCCTATTTTTACTCGAGAATTGGTGATCTCTGAGTCAATCCACCTGGACGCTGATGCTCGTCCTTAAATTTCTAACAACATAGGCAACGATCCATAAAGCCTTCCTTATATCTTTTCATACCATCCCACCACTAAATCTGCCTCAAATCTCTATACATCATAGTTGTAACAGGATGAATGGAATATCTAGATTTAGGAGCCTCACGTAGAGTCAACTGAATCACGTCATAAAGCCAGGGAATACAAATACGACCCTAAAACCTTAAAATACCCTTAAAATCAATAGTGTGTCTCCCAGACTCACAACTCACCACCTGATCATGGAGAAAACATAACTTGCTATCCTCATACCGATGATCATGAATATGCTCAAATAAGAAGAACCTTGCCTCCACATAGTGGAAAATCCTAGTAGGATCCGAAATATCAACGCGAACCATCAGATTTTCTATGAAATAAATGTCTCGTGCCATAGGCCTATGAGAAAAAGAAATATAAGCCAAGCTACCCATACTCACTTTCTTGCAATGCAAGGCATCAACAACCACATTCTCCTTACCTGAATGATACAATATGGAAATATCGTATTTCTTCAAAAACTCCATCCATCTACGCTGGCGAGAATTAAGATCTTGCTGTGTCATCAGATGCTGGAGGCTACAATGATCGGTGCAGATCTTACAGTGAACACCATATAAATAATGCCACCTAATTATGAGTGCAAAAACTACCGCCGCTAAACTCTGATTCATGAGTTGGGTAGTTGCGCTTATGCACCTTACGCTTTCTAGAAGCATAAGCAATAACACGACACCATTGCATCAAAGTACAACCAAGACCAATACCAGAAACATCACAGAACACGGTGAATACCTCACCCTCAAATTGAAGAGCTAACATTGGAGCTGAAATAAGATAATCCTAGAGCTTTCCAAAGCTCAACCCATACTTGACGGACCATCGAAAAGGAACTTCTTTACGAGTCAATCTAGTCATAAAGGCTGAAATAGTAACTACAATCTCAACAAAATGTCTATAATAACCAACTAAACTAATAAAACTGCGGACCTCAATCAGAGATGTTGGCCTATGCCAATCACGAATAACTGATATCTTAGCTGGGTATACCACGATACATGTCTTGGACACAACATGTCCAAGATATGACACTAATTCATGACAAAAATCATAATTTGAGAACATGGCAAAAGAACATGATCTCACAAGGTGTGAAGCACAATCCTTAATTGTTGCATAGGCTCCTCACTACTCCTCAATACACAAGAATGTCATAAATGAACACAATAACAAATGAGTATAGATACTGCCTTAACACACGATTCATCAAATCCATGTACTCAATTGGGGCATTAGTCAGCCCAAATGACATTACCAAAAACTCATAATGACCATAAAAGGTCGTGACGATTGTCTTCGAGATATCCTCGGCCCGAATGCTTAATAGATGATAAGCGTACCCCAAATCTATCTTAGAAAACACGGCCGCACCTTGAAGCTGGTCGAACAAATCATTGATGCCAGGCATAGGATAATAGTTCTTCACCATCACCTTGTTAAGTTTCCTACAATTGCTAGACATTCTCATAGAGCCATATTTCTTTTTACAAACAACATAGGGGCTCCCCAAGGGGACACACATGACCTAATGAAACCCTTAAAAAGAAGATCCTGGAGCCACGTCTCCAGCTTCCTAAGATCAATAGGCGCCATATGGTAAGGTTCTATTAAAATAGGTTGGGTGCCAGACTCAAGGTCAATAGAAAACTCAATCTCACAGTCAGGAGGGATATAAGGTAGGTCGGTAGGAAACACATTAGGAAACTCACACACAATGGGAACAAAGTAAAGAGATGGACACTCTACACGAGTATCATATACATAAGCGAGATAAGACTCAGAACCCCTCGATATTAATCTTCTAGACAAAGAAAAGAAATAATCCCCGTCGACTCACGACTAGCCACTTCCAGCCATAGGATTAGGCATATATAGGGCATGGCTAAGGTTACGGTCTTGGAAAAATAATCCATGACCATATTATAATGGGAGAACCAGTCAATGCCCAGAATCACATCAAATTTCAGCATGCCTAGAATAATAGGATCAACATTACCATCAACATCACAACCTGTCACAGCACATAATTTAAAAATATGGTCCATTACTAGCAAATCATCCACGGGAGTAGATACGTGCAATGGAACAAATAATAAATCACTAGTCAAGTCCAACCGTGGTACATAACAAACAGATATATAAGAATAAGTGGAACTGGGATCAAATAAAGCAAGAGCCGACTCATGTCACACTAAAATCGTATTTATCACAAAAGCATGTGAAGTCTCAGCCTTGGGCATAGCAAGTACTGCATACAATTGACCATGCCTGCCACCTGTTTAGGCACCTGATCGACCTGTTTACCCACACGACTAGGGTAATCTCTAGAGAAATAATAAGGAAGCCCACAAGTAAAAAAAGAATCATGATCAAAACCAGAACTCACAAATCCAACTGAACCTGAGTAACCACCATGCCTAGCACAACCTTTAGATAAACCTCTTAAAGACTAATCACCACCCTTACTAGAGTGAACACCAACACTAAATTAACCTCCATCAGTTGTCTGAAGAGTGTCCAAAATTGGTCGACTAGTCTGACTTAGAGGTTGAAGAGATAGAAGTGGAGGATGCCCAACATAAGAGGTGCCAACACTAAATTGGCCTCCATCAGTTGTTTGAAGAGTGTCCAAAATTGGTCGACTAGTCTGACTTAGAGGTTGAAGAGATAGAAGAGGAGGATGCCCAACATAGGAGGTGCCACCTCTAAATCGAGAAATACTACGACTCCCACCAAATCTGCCCTGATACTTGGTCCTCTTATCATGACCCTCACGATGTATGTCCTCTATCACTCTAGCATGATCAAAAACCTCAGCAAAAGTCCTACCCACAATACCTAAACTCTGAGTATCCAAACAAATGTGGAGTCTCAATCCTCTTATAAAGCAACAAACTCTCCCATATGCAGTATCCAAGATAGAAGTCTCATGCCTGGCCAGCTCATGAAAGTAAGCCACATACTCAACAACTATCTAGAACCCATCCCCAAACTAGAGAGCTGATCTCTTAATCAATCCTTAAGGTTGGGTGACATATACTTCTCTAAGAATATCTCAGAGAACTGAGTTTATGAAAGATAAGAGGATCCACTAGCCTAGTACTAAAAACATGTCTCCATCAGTGTCGAGCAGAAAAATACAACAAAAATATTATGTAATCCATACCATAAGTATCAACAAGGCCTAACCCATGAAGCCTATCCTCACAAACAGGCAAAAACTCAAATTCATCTTCTCAAAGAGCACTAAAAAACCTAGGTGGATTTTCCCTAAAAAAGCTACTAAGAATATTCTACTCCTCAGAAGACATAGCAGGGTACGTCACAACTGGCTGAACAACTATCGGTTTAGTGGGAACCTCAACTCCAGGAGCTGCAGCTATAGGCTGCATTCTTGTCCAAGTAGTATGCGAACCAGCAATAATACCCAACAGCTGAACCAAAGCATCTCTAAGTAAAGAAGAGGGAATAAAACTTAGTGGAGCCAGGGATAGTCCCTGACCTACTACTGGCTGTGGTGAAGAAACCTCTGTCTTAGGTTAAGAAATGGGTCTAGGGGGCCTATCCTAATCATCAACTCGAAACACATCACGAGGCTAGGTTTTGGGACCTTCATCTTGAATAGATAAATCATGAGCTTGGGAATCTATAAAAGATTAAATTTAAGAAATATCCTACAAACCCACTTAGACTCTTAGAATGATACAAGTGAAAGAAGTGAAGGACACCTAAGAATTTTCCAGAGCCTCTAAAGGATAGGAAATAGACATAAATGTTCCAATCTACAGGACTCTATTAGACATTTTCTCTTGTACTAATAAATACCGGTGAAACCTAGTCTATGATATCGATATTTCATGACCCGATTCACAAGTCGTGATGGCACTTACTAAAACACTCTAGTAGGTAAGCCAATAGTGTAACCTAGAGCTAAGAAAATAGGTTATTGTAGAAATGCCCGACACAGGCCACAATATATGAATAAAACAAACATAATAATGTTCTACAGTAAACAACTATGAATACCAATTCCTATGACCAGGTAATAATAGTGCAAGAGCATCTATGTTCGACAATAGAAATACCACTCAAAAATCTAAATAGACTTTTATATTTTTCTCAAATACAAAAGACTGAATAAAGATAGGAGGAAAATGGGGTACGAGCTCACCCTATCTCTGGAAGATCAACACAACACGATCTTAACTCAGCATTAGAAACTAGTACTCGGGTCTACACCAAAAAGGTATAGAAGTGTAGTTTGAGTACAAAGCATTAGGTACTCAGTAGGCATCTTCGACCGACTGAGCTAAACTATAATATAAAGATGATATAAACTTAAGACAATACAATAAGTCAAGGTACAGAATTGAACCTGAATTTTCTCCATCATTGATGTACATAATCAATAATCAAACTAGAATAATAATATGACTTATCCAATCATTACATACCAGCACTGTTGTATGAACAAAGTAAGCAATACAGAAAGGATAAAGACTTTAACATAATCACCCTTGCCTAAATATCAAGTTCAACGCATATACATCCATTAGAACATAAGTAAAAGAACTCACCATGGTGTTCAATACCAATAGGAAGTATACACAAAGGAATAATAAGGCAAAGAACTCAGCACGATGTCCCATACTATCGGAGAGCGCATGAAGAAACAATCATTAAACAATTACATATGCAACTAATTACTCAATATCTAAGGTTTACCACTATCCATATTCACCATTTCAAGAATTCCCACCAAGGGCCATTTACCAATTTCCATACATGTCATCAATTACCGAAAGTGAGATAACATATACCAAAGTATTCATAACCATAGTCATATAGCCATTTAGATTTTAATGGGATCAATACACTCTATCTAGTCATTATTAACTAACCAACACTTATTATTAACTACTAATTTGCTAGTAATCATAAGATCTTTAATTATTGGCCTAACTGTTTCTTTATATACTTTCTTTAAGATATAGCAAATAATTATCATTCACTACATGGCCAACCTTATCATCTAATCAAGATGCACAACTAAACCAAAAGCACCTTTTAACCCAAAGATCATTTCTAGATGTCATGGGCATAATCATCACGTTGGAAGAGGTTACTTATTGTCAACCACACTTATTTATCCATTAGACAATGCCTTATATAAGCTAACCCCATAGGTCTCTAAGTTAATATTTGAGAAACCAATGATATTACCTGTAAGACGTTAATATCGTAAATTATCACAATACTAAGTCTATTATTGTCATTAGCCATAACAAGTCCATTATCATCATTAGCCCTTATCAAGCATAGATAGTAGTTACCACATTTAAATAGACTAGGTTCACAACTAGTATTCTAGGCTTCTACCCATCAAGTAACATGACCACTTTATATAAACATGTAGTTCCCACATAATCCATTTATCCTAAGCGAAATTCCATAATTCATCTATTTACTCAAGCCAAATATATTTACTAGATGAATCCTTAACTCTACACTTTATTATACCTACCAATTAGTCATACGTAAATAATCATCATGTTCTACTTATATTCACTATTTAGGCCTAACAAGAGCCATACCACTTAATTAGTGATTAATGGAAGAGAATAATAGAAAACTTCCCAAGGAAAACATCATCTCTTAAGTGCACACAAGAACTTAACCATTCATTGTTAAAACCATACATATACAGACACACTTATACATACTTACCATATGAAACATCACCATAACATTTGTATATCCTCCAGGTTTACCAACACCATTATAAATCAATACCTCTTTCGGATTTACCGAGCATCATCACACCATCAATACATAATTGGGATATAATGGGCATCAAAATAACATCAATACCTTTTCCAGATATAATGGGCATCATCAAATCATCAATATATCCTCCAGATTCAACATGCATTATCATAACATCAATATCTCTTATGTATTTCTAGAGCATCATAACATTATTAATATTTCCTACTAATTCACCAGGCATCATCATATCATCAATAATCACCATGACAATAACAAATACATATATATAGACAAAGCAAGAACAAGTACAAGCCACAATTAATAAAGTGTAAGCAAGGTAAAAAAATACATATCAAGGTACTTTACCATGAATCAGCACCACAATATATCAGTAGATGCATGGACATGAATATCCTAAATACATGAACAATCACCACCTTTCCAAGCTTAACATAATTTTCAACTTGTAAATTATAAGTCATTGGTATGACTTCTAGAATCCTTCTTTTACCTACATGGTTTATAATACAAGTCCAAGAGATTCTTTCACATAGCCATTAGTTTAGTCACTATGATTTAATCATAGTAAGAGTTGTAACGTAATTCAAGGCTCACATAGTAAACTAGCCAATAAGCTAAAGTATAACATAACCATAGATTTAATTCACAAGACTTTCCAATGTTATCCATATCATGACAACAAAATAATCAATCAAGTACACACATTATCCCATCATTGAAAACATGCATAAACCCTTCATTGGATTTAGCCATCATATCACCAACATCATATTCTAGGTGTTCATCACGTGTCTAGGTCACTAAAGAAGATACATAGTTCAAGCTTAAGAAGGGACAAGTTCCGCTTCTAATAATCCCCAAAGTTCTCTTTTACAAGTCTAACTTCTACGCAAAATTAGACTAATTTATCTAAATTATGCCTTAAGGGCTTACCAATCCGCCTTATTTCTATAAGATAATTCTTCTTCAAGTATTTCTCCTAAGTCACCCCAAGTATCTATAGTAATTCCATAACTAACCATATCTATGTCAGCGTAGATTTAAGGTGAGTGAAGAAGGCGACTCTCATATACTAGAGCAACTATACTATCCTCATGCTATTCATAATATTACAAATCCAACCAACCAAGGTTCTAGGCTATGAGTCAACTATCCCACTTAATGGGTTTTAAGACCTAGGTGATCCAACTATTCCCAATCATTTTCTTCAACCAATTCAACAACTAAAACCTCGCCCAACCTTATCAAGATATCAAAGTCATAAATAATAAATCTCAATCTAACTATAAGTAAGCCTAACCTACGTGAATACCAATAGCTCACGAACCAACTATCTTTACTTTTCCTTTTCTTGAAGCTTCTTCCACGATCTAAGCCATTAACGACATAATCATTACATTATTATGAGAACAACAACACCCATATTGCACTATTATGCTTCAGGTTTAAACTAATACCAAAAGCCCTAAGTGGGTCCCACATATGAAAAATAAGTTTTTGAGACTAACCCATTATTCAAATATCATTAGGGAGTTAATATCCTCAAGAAATTTATGCAGAACACCCATTTTAGGGATAAAACCAATTCTCATGCCATTAAGGGTTTTGGGTATAATAAATAAGAATTTCATACAAAA
This sequence comes from Capsicum annuum, assembly GCF_002878395.1. Lineage (NCBI taxonomy): Eukaryota > Viridiplantae > Streptophyta > Magnoliopsida > Solanales > Solanaceae > Capsicum > Capsicum annuum. The sequence goes on along the minus strand of NC_061116.1, from coordinate 113,901,443 downwards.
ATTTAAAAGATTTATACCTTAGATTCAAAGTAAAACACATTTACATAGGCTACAAAAGCTGCCAATAAAACCACAAAACTTACTTTAAGGATTTTACACTCTATTAAAGTTTTAAATATCAAGAGGGAAGCACAAATGACCAATTCTCAGTCAAGAAATCATTTAAATAGGACTTTCCCAAGCCTCAAGAAGTGCAATCTGCAAACGAGCTAGGCCTCGATCGTGGGTCATGCGTTCGCACCTCACACATCATGATTACGGTATTTTTCTCTGTTTTAGTCAACAATTACAACTTGGAATTTTGATTCCATGTTTCAGCCAATGCTTCAAGATGCATCCAGAATCCGATACGAGTATGTAAAATATGCAAATTTATAGATTTTGAGATTTCGGATGCGTTAGTGAAGTAAGATTTTCCATCTTAAGTAATTCTACTGAAGTTTTTTATTGGTGGCCATTTTAACAAATGAAGACTTCTAAACTGAAAAATGGTTCTGCTAACCAAATGAATCACTGGGTAACCGAACTATCAGGCCTAGCATGTCATAAATGACTTGGGGCTGCTATATGAAAGTGCTATGTAATAAACTAAGTAGGAACACAGAAAATGACCTAAATGATCATTATAAATTAGATTTTTGTGACAATTTGATATCAGATCTTTAGGTTCACTTGTCCAATGAATAAAAGATCAATGTCTACTATAGTGTAACAAACCAATTTCACTTTTCCAAAGAATAAAAAAGCGATGTCTACTATAGTGTACTAGATTAATAGGATGACTTCTATATCGATCTTCTTTGAGCTAAAGTGCATTCAAGCAAATTTATATTCTTTAATATGTTATCCGATAGGTCTAGCATAAGTACCACATAGTTTTGTTAGTACACTAGTGCTTCAAGTCACTCTAGTCCATATGTTGGTATTTCTTGAAGGGTGGCTCAGACAAGTATCTTACTTGTTACTCTAGATGATTCATGCACCCGAATAATAGTTTTTACTCTATTAAAATTTTCTATAGTATTCCATACTCTATAAGCTTGACCAACTACTAATGTTGATCTTTAATTTGGGGCTATACATTTGTTTGACATTGCACTACCCCTAGTTATTAGTACCACTATGTCGTTAGAGAAGATATAGGTGTTTGATCAGTTCAAAAGGATGAATGCTTCTCATTATAATGGTGATAAGGAAGGGGGTACTTAGTAGTTTCTTATAAGTTATTATAAGAGGTTGTATAACTAGGGTTTGGTAGATTTCTACTATGATTATTATAGAGTGTTTTAGTTGATCAAATTTACTAATAGAGATGAAGAGAGTTTGTTAATACTAGACTAGTAGGGTCATCTTATATTACTTAGGCTTAGTTCACTCAAACATTAATGGAGAAGTTTGTTCCCTACAACTTAAGGAAATAAAAGAAGTGTTAGTTTTAAAAGTTGAAGAAAAATGGTATGACTTTGAAAAGTATGTGATGCGATTCCATACCTTATATTAACATGCATTAATGATACTTCTTGATGAGGCAGAGTAGTGTAACGCCCCAAAATCTCATCTCGAGACATTACACGGTGCTTAAGGCTACAAGTAGCCCTAAGATAACTCTTTGAGCGTGTTACTACTTCTAACAATTGCTTTAGGATAAATAAGCTAAACAATGATGCCTTACTGTGTCAACCATAATCCTAAATAACTGGAAACAATGTCTGGATAGAAAAAATACTAATAGTCTAGAATACAACTTCAACTGACAATCTAGTCTGACAAAGACTGTTTTACTCAAACTTGAGATCCATTGATATAGACCCCCAACTGACTCGCAATAATTTAAAAGTAAAATTTCAAACACTATGAAAGCAGAAAAGCTGCAAGTATAGGTCCTCGAACTATGAGGACTCACTAAGGACAAATATGTAGATGAGCTGTTCGGAGATAATTGTCACTGCTGGGACTGAGCACTTGTACCTACATTATGAGACAATGTAGCACACATGTGTATATGTGGATCAACACTTTGGGAATGTACTGAGTATATGGGGGTGTATGCATTTACAATAAACAATATCAATACTCTTTAATAAAATCATGCATGCAAATAGTAATGACTCACACGGCTTGAATAAGTCTAAAATATAAAACTCAAAAATCATGAATAGTGAAACATGTAACAAAAATCTTGTGATTTACTATACTTAACTTTAAAATCTATACTCTCCTCTTATTCTCAGTACTTAAAGGCTAAAGGAAGCTTTAAATAATACTTTCAAACTTGGGCTTTTATCTGGTGAAAAGTAAAACTTCTTTAAAACTTAAGGACTCAGAAATTTTCATAACTTTTAACACTTGGGAACTCTAGAACTCTTTTAGACTCGAGACACTTGGAACTCGGGAGTTTCTTCTAACCGACATAAATTATGTGAGATACATGGAGTCCAATTAATTGCCCACATTGGGGAGAGCTATTCTATCCCTGCCATTGGAGTAGAACCTCAACTTTAGTAATCACTATCTCAGCCTTGGGCCCATAAATCTCAAATCTATGGTGGCACATAGTTCTGGGGTATGAGACCTTGGAATCATACCCAACTAAGTGCTAAATACTACTCCCATACTCAGCTCAGAACTTTTTTGGAAATCCACCTCAAAATAAGTCAAGGGTCTATAATGAAGACCAAAACATATTTATATTTGCTTTAACTCATACTCAATGTGGATTTCAACTCTATTATGACCAAAAGGCCAGATCTTTCTCAATAATCTCAAAGTACTAAATTCATGGGTGCTTATTGCACAAAAGTTTATAAGATTTCAAATCTCAAGCAAGGCTTAAGGACCCATAATTCAATCTCAATTTATGACTCCTCAAAATGCATACTAGGTGTCATAAAGATTCATAAATCATATAGAAATCTGGAATTTTTCAGCATTTTGCCTCAAAAATCTCAACATATTCATGTATTTTAATTTCTAGAACATTGAAACTATTAAAATCTGAAGGAATAACAACATAGGGTATAAACCCATACTTCAATTTCATAAGAAAAGGTAGAAAATCATATATTCTCATAATTAGAACAACTTTTGGGCACAAGGACAAAAAAGTGTCCGTGTTCAAACTCCACATACCTTAGATTATAACTTGTAGGTGAACAACTTGCTTGAGACTCTTTTTGGAACTCTTGAGTGAGGGCTCTTGAAGCCTTTGACTTGGGAACCTTGTTTCTTAACTCAATTCGTAGAAACTATGGTTGAATATTAAGGTTCTTGTAGAAAGATTTGGATTCTCTCTTATGGGTTAATCTTGAGAGAAAACCCTAATTTTCGAATGCTATGGAAGAATATAATGTTTTTGCCTTGAATCTGATATATTTAGATATGGAAAGGGTGGAAAAAGATCGAAATTCCCTTTTAAAAATGACTTAGAATTACTAAATGGGATCTGCGATGGTGGATGTGATGGTCCATCGAGGGCCTAACGGTCAGTCGGTCCTAACCGTCGCACCTGGGCTAGAATTTATTTCAATGTCTCGTCCATGACAATGGGTGCGATGATCCATCGAGGTCTTGATAGTCCATCGACCTTACCATCGTGCTTAACCAAAACGGCGTCTCATTGCCTCCTCTGTGATGGTTTGGGCGATGGCCCATCACAAGCTCGACGGTTCGTCGGCCCTCTCCGTCGCACCTGGGCAATTTTACTGCTTTCTGTAAAATGGCCATATCTTTCTCTTCCGATGTCAAATTTCGATGAGATGGATATCGTTGGAAAGATAATTCAATTTCTCACTAATCACTTTTAAAGTCACTCATTAATCTTTTAGGGCCAGAATTACACTTTACTTGACACGCTCTAAAGGCTCAGACTACGAGGAAACTTTGCATGGTCTCGCAAGTAGATAACAAGGTTTACTTTTTTCTTAGTATATAATATTCATATTAAAGTATTATTGAAATTAGATGGAACAACAACCTTTCAGAAAGGTAGTTGATACAACCAAGGAGGTTGAGTATATCAAACATTAGGAGTTTGGGGAGCGCAGGGATTAGAGACCCCATAATTATTGAAGCTACATTAGAATCTCATCTAAATGTAGTGTCACAATACAAGGAGTTATCACCATCAGTATAGTTGTTGTTCTTACAATGTTGTAAAGGGTTAATTCCTCGTATAGGCCTTCAGGCCATGGTGGGTATCCAAATCACTATCATTATTCTTATTAGATTATGGAACCTTGGTCATCTTGTGAGTACGGTGAACCACCATAATTCAATAGGGATTTCCTAGCTAAGAATTAGTTTTACTACTGAAGAACATGCAAACGTACATGGTTTCAAAGTAATATAATGATTGGAAAGTTAAATATCATCTTAATAGGGACTTGTGATTAACCATCTACTAAATTAAATTAATTTTTATTATTTACTTTAGCTATTAACTCAAATTTATTATTTTAAGTTACCTAATCAAAATATAAGGAAATAAATAATTAAACTCTTACTAGGAGAGAATGGATTTTATGTTATTTATGAATGAGATTTTATGGTTATATATTCACTAGCAATCATTTTGAATATTCAAATGCACTGACTTTAATATCTATTAAGTTACTGGTAAAGAATAATAATGCAATTAGACTCTCTCTACTTCATGGCCACCTATCAATATCCTGATTCCATGCCTATTATGTCTATGGTTTGGTACGTGACACAAATGCATTAAAAATAGTGATAAATTAACAAAATTAGGTATATCTATATTCAATCTACCCATCCTCTTCCCGTTGCCTAGGATTGGGATTTTGATCTACTTAAATTTATATCAAGCCTCAGATTGAATCTTGCATTAAATCTACGGTTCAAAGAGGTGTATATTGATCATGAATTAATAAAATAATTAGGCCTAAAATATGGATATAAAGCAATTAGTATTTGACAAAGCAACTAATAGAACTTAAAAGGCAAGATTATGGAAATAACTAAATGAGTAGTAACTCATTAGATAAATATCTTAAATGTAGATTTAAGTTCATATAACAATAATTATGAAACAATAATAACCCCAAAATGTGAAAGTTAATTTCACTTAGAAAGGGAAAGAGTATAACATATTCAAATGAAAAAAATAATATGACTAACATGTAGAAGAAAAATAAACTGCATAATCTATGTCTTTGACAACGTCTCCTAACACCTCCTATATAATATGATCAATAGTTATTTATAAATTCATGAAAAGTCTTAGGAAAAATAAACTAAGCTATAGATTAATTAAGAAATGTTTGGGTCCTAAAATTCACACTGAAATGGTTGACCATTGGTGTCAGGTATTTTTATCAATTTTAATTTTGAATTGGGTAGGGTCCCTCAAAGAAAGAATGCAAAGTAGAGCGGAGAATAATAAAGAGGACTAATGGGTCTTTGGATATATGATAGTTGTCCATCCTAGTTATGCTGTCAAAAGAAGTCATTCACAAAGGTAACATCAAAGGGTACAATAATACGACCCCCTATATCCTATGAAACACAAGAAAAGGACAAAGGGATAATAGTGTCAGGAGCGTGGATCAGTAATGTACTAGCCTAACCCCTATATAGGTTTGTGGCATACACATGACACAAGAATGACAACTAAAATAATGTTATCCAACTTAGTACTATAGTCATGAACAAACCCACCGTGAGTGGCACTAACCCTGTAGAATGACTATCTGACCCAAAATCAAATCATTTACTTAGATTTTCAAAAAAAAATCATATTATTTTTGAAAAAAGTTGATAGTAAATCATCCAACATTGGTGCGGAAAATAGTATCATCGAAACATCTTTAAAAACTCAAAGTCATTATACGAAAATTTTATCTAACAACTCTATGTGTACAACTTGGTAGAACAATAGTAACAAAATAAAAACTAGATGTCCAAAACAAAGGACAAGACCAAATTAGAATGATCCATGGCAGCTCGAAAAATCAATGCTCACCCTTGGATCATGAACATATTATCACCAATATATAATGTTCCATAAACCAACATAATATGATATGTACTCGACAAAACAAGAGTACAGGATATTGTAAGTATAATACCATAATGTATTGGTAGGAATAACCGACCACTCAACTTAATTAATATGAACACTTAAATAAATAATTTAAAGCAAGTCATTTAAACCACATATTTGACAAACTTACAATAATGAGCCTTTTAATATTATATATATAAATTAAGTATCAAGGACTCCATGTTTTCATGTTCATTCTCAATTCTATATCAACAACCAAGACTAACTTACAATAAATATGTTTTTCATTTACATCATGAAAACCTTACAATCTTATTAAACTTTAAGAAATAATTCAAACTAAGTTCTAATAATGATATTAGGTCTATAGTCCAGCCCACACAAGGATCCAAAAGTAATATCGACATAAATGGTTCACACAAGGAACCCAAAAGTATTATGCATAACACACAACTCAGTCCACTCAAGGAACCATCAAATACTTCATATCATAATGTAAAATCATGCTATGGAACTTATTATTGTTCACTATTCATGACCTTCAGGGGACGAGCTCAGTCCATCAACCAATCATAACAAACAACTAAGTGTCTTGACACACTTATTCTAAACAGGTACTATTCCACCCTTATTCCAAAAAGAGTGTGATGCCGCCCTTATTCCAACACCCTTACCCTTATACTGTTGTACATTGCCAATTCAATAAAAGATATACATTTATCATCAATCAGTTCATGACAATAGATATGCACTATTCATAAACGTAATCTCTATAATAAGATCATTTTTATGCTTGTACATTACATTAAAATATTTAGAATAATTTACAAGCATGACTTGAAAATAAGTAAACAAACATTCAATAAAGGAGCACGTATATAATAAAACTAAGTCTCAACTCTAATAAAATAATATCCTACCTTAAACAAAGTCTTGTAGTGACATAAATTGCTTGAGCCTTACCTTTTCTTGTAGCCTTTGCTTGATCTTTATCTAAAAATACCAAACAAGGAACCATTTAAATAAAAATACAACTAATATTAAGTAACTTCTACTCTAGAAATTAGAATCTAATAACCTTGAAACAACAATAAGCAATCTAACCCCTCTATAATTAATTCAAATGTGGTGACCCAATTTATGAGTCATGATGACACCTAATAAATCTGTACAGTAGGTGCATAAAAACCTAACCTAAAGCTAATGAAATGGGTTAATTTGGTGTAAAAAATCCATCACAGGTGAAATTCAAGAACACAATATATAGATAATAAAAATATTTTAAATAGATAAAAATAGTCAATATAAGATACCTTTCTATGACCTAGAAGAGAAAATACAAGATCATCTAATGAAAATAATACAACTTCTAATATTTAGACTAGTCAACAACATCTATCTTGAAACAAAAAAATGAATATAAAGATAGGGGAAAGTTGTCATGACCCAATCTCAAGCATAGTTGTTACTGGCATCTCAAGACCAATGAGAACAAGAGACCGCCCCCATAGCCTGTTCAACTAAGAAAAATTCAAATAATAATAAAGTATGAGACAACTAGAGAATAAATTTTAAAAAGTTAATATAACTCAAGAACAAGCTATATGAGCCAACAACAACATCCAACCAAAACATGTCCACAAAAACCTCTAAGCAAATCAAAATATCAAACTAGGTTAGGACATCACCTCAACCATGACAGTGACAATGACAATGATAATGTTAATGTGAACTCTTTAATTCTAAATTATGGAAAAAAGCTGATGGATGGCCATGATTTCTTGAAGATGAAATCTCACCACTTTACCACAAACTGGATAGATGACCGCACCACCTAACACTATATAAACCAACAAAAGAAACCCCTAGGGCTCCACATCATGATAGGATGTAGCATTCAGGAATGGTAAGCAAGGTGAGCAGTAGCATCTAACTTAGAAAAGAAATAAAATAATGCCATTTGAAATTTAAATCCAAACACAATATAAATGTTCACATACATACACAAATAAATATATATAAGATACTGGGAAAGGGAAAAAGGTTTAGTAGAAGGATTAAAGCCATTACATGAACTATGTAGCTATAACAATCCTAAAAACACCCATGGGCTATATAGGTCTGGCTCTGCCCAATGAAAGGGACCAATGCGTGTTAGCCGTAGAAACTAGAGAAAATTAAGAAAATTCCAAGGTATCTATAACCCCACTCTAGTACAAGGTACATATAAATCAAGTGTAAACTATGCACATTTTCATGAAGACCCCAATACTGACAAATGTGATTTTTAGTATTTGTCCCCTTGGTACCTCCACCTTCCACAACATGCTACAAAACCCACTTTAAGCAAAATTAAAACACTTGCACATAAAACTATCTATTTAATTAAGGAGTCATTTATCAAGCTATTAATATTTTTGTATCGTCATAAGAATTAGGCTTTCAAGATAATCTGTGTTAGATAGGGTAATCCATGACCCTTGTCTACACATCTAAGTTGGGGAATCCACGACCCCCACTTGACTCCTAAGTTTCAATTTAAAATTAATTTATGGCCTTTAAGGCCTCTCAGAATCATTTATGTTATACTAACCTTTTATTCAATGCAAGATTTAAAAGGGGGTTAATTCATGTATATATCCATATTTTAAAAATAATTTCATAAAGTTGGGTTGAGGTTAAAGACAATTCCAAATAATTAAACCATAAAGTTTGGGAAATCCATGACCTCCAAATTTATCAACTCAATTTTTATAAAATTAAGGGAATCGACAACCCCCATTCCATTAGCCATACCCATGTACCCAAAGTGTTAACAAATTCTTTAACAAAGAATAAATAAATTCATGTCAACTATGGGAATATTATTCAAATAAAAATCATCCAAAACCCTCAACCCTAATTTAAAAACCAAACATTTAAAACCATATGAATACCAAACCATTGCATACCAAGATAAAAATACAGTTTTATGGAAGATATACATGACTTAAAAGACCAAGAATTTGTAGAAGAAATCACACTTTGAGACGTAGATGATCAACCCTTAGAAACCCTTACTTTATTCTTGACTTGGGAGTTTTAGAGAAAAAAGAGTGTATTTGACTTGTTATAATAATAAGAAATGGACTCCTAGGGTACTTTATGGTTGTGGATTATGATTGGGGATTAAAGGAAATAACAAAAATACCCCTAATTAAAATGCAAAAAAAATTAATGTAAGTGACTACGCATCACATTTTGACTCCTGGTAACTGATCATGAGTCATTATCGAGGCACGTATCCTCGAAAAAATCTTAGAGGCTTTTTATTAGTTTTGTCATGAGCCACACCCTATGACTCTTAAACTTACACTACGACTAGTGAATTCAAGTCTTTACCAAGACAACTACCTTGTACCATCTCACTATTAAGGCCACGAGTCCCTCACCATGAATTATGAAATTACCTTAAAAATTGTATGATTCAAGTCGTGACCATGCCAGAAACATAAGGAAATCTTAATAGTTAGACCACGATTAGATCTATACAACTTGTGATAAGTATTTACGGCTCATCAACTGAGTCCTACACTGAGTATTAAGCACAATTACTATGAAAAATTTAGAGTTCAAACATAGTATTACATTACCCCTTACAATCATTCATCTCCAAATAAGAATTTAGAGCACTCCTTTATATGAATACAAGACAGAAAAAAACCATAAAACTATGAATAAAATTTGAAAAACAATTAGAATAAGAGAAACGCATACCATAAGCATGATCACTCAAACTTAAGAACCAATATGGGTACTTGGCCATCATTTGCTCTTTACCTTCCCAAGTAGCTTCTTCCATATTCTAATTCCTCCAAAAAATCTTTACCAAATCCGCATCCTTAGTTTTTAACTGTCATAATAGTATATCCAATATCTACACCAGGACTTCTACATAAGATAAAGATTTGAAATTCCAATATTCTATAACACACCAAATTTGATACACTTATTGGGGCCATGGATTCTCCCACCTTTATGGATTTTAGTAATTTAATTGGTAATGACGTTAACTCAACCTTATGAAATTGTCTAGAAAACATGAGTATATGCATATTGAAACCACTTTTGGAACTATTTCATGACATAAAAGGTTAAATAAACATAATGGTTTTAAATTTAACCTTGGGGGTCATGGATTCTAATCTAATGAATAATTAAACCTAGACTATCGTGGATTCCCCCATGTGAATGGATGGTTAGATTTTGTGGGGTCGTGGATTCCCCTAAGTGATGAAAATTCAAATGGTCATGTTGATAATAACATTGAATCATAGTTGGATGATGATACCAATAAGTTGTACCTTAATGGATGATTAATAGTTCAATTAATGGGAATACATAAATGTTTTAATTATGATTAAAGAGGGTTGTGTATCTAGCCATTAAAGTAGAGTTCCCGAGGGATTGATACTAGAAACTTATATTTGCCGGCATAAGGGTTAGTCTTGATGACCGTGTTCTTGAGACACACTATAGTTTTATGTATCATGAATGAAGTAGGGTCATAGATTCCCCCACCTTCTATGATATCTATCATTCATGAGGCTAACATGCATTGGAGCTCATCTAGCAAGGGGGCTGGACCCATATAGAAGTCGGTGTTTCTATGACAATCAAGATACACAGTCTAGGTTAATGTTTTAAATCTCATGCAAAAACTTTTTACCTATAGCAGTATCATATATATGTATGCAAATGATTATTTGTCTATGGTTTTTGAATAATTTTTAATTTAATGACATTATTTTATCCCTCCCCTAAGTTACATACTATTGCTCACCCTGCAAACCATCTGTGGATAATGTTTCCCCATGTGATTCAGGGTCTGAAGATACTACTTTTTCCTTGCACAGTGGTAGGTGATTTTTGGAATATCTGTGAGTCAGCTTTGAAATGGTGAGCTTTCATTCTCAGAAAGGCATTTATTTTATGTTTCTATCTTTACTTATATCCTAGATAATTTTAATATATTTTAGGGTATAGTTAGGGCTTGTTCTAACCTTTTTTAGTCTTTGGTTTTTAGAGGCTTTAGTGGACAATAGAAATTGGGTGGATTTGGTATTATAGATTGAAACTCAATTCTATCTTGTTACATTTTTGAAACTCAGTTCTATCTCTGTTATATTTGGAATACTTTTGCTGCTAGATGTATTATGTACTAGTTATCTAAGTTAATAGGGGTAGTCTCATGCCCATGGTGGACTTATGATACTTTTCACTACTAGGCCTTTGGTTAGGTCGTAACAAGTTTTATATCACAACCTTGGTTCATGGTCATTGGTGTCTAGAAAGTCGTATCAAATAGAGTCTCTTAAATAGGTGTATACCATGCCACGCTTATAAGGGGGATGCTATAAAACATTTAGAAATATTTCATTTTCTTATGTTTTATTTTTAGGCTATAGAGTCTAAGGTCTTGAAAGCAACTGTAATTTTGTTTATTTGCATTTTAGATCATACATCCACAAAAATGGGATTCTCATAGAAATTCCTCTCTCTCACTTGAGGACAATATGCATGGATCTTATTCTGCTTATGGAGTACAAACCTAATCAAAGGTCCTTACACCTGACTACCTATGTAGAGTTCTACTGGTCCCTACCAGTGCTTTTTAGGATTCTTGAGTTGATGATGATCCTGTATCACTACCCCAAGAAGATATTTCTAATGCCAAATTTTGTTGATTTATACATCTGCTAACTCAGTTGATGACTTTTCAGTTTTGTCAGCTTGACCATACAGGTTCTATTTCTTTTTCTTCAAAGTCTATTAGAGTTGGCCAGCTTATGAGGTTGAGCCCTTTGATCTATAGAATCTCTAATGTTGAGAAGGATTCTCAAGGGTTTATTGATGAAATAGAGTAGACATTTATGATGATACATGCTATTGATGAGAAGGGTGTAAAGTTTTCTATATCATTTAAAGGATGTGGCATATCAGTGGTATGAGAAGTGGGAGGATTCGACGGGTGATGAAGCTGAGCGGGATATATAGAAGAAGTTTCTGGTGCTTTCTTTGATTGTTTCTTTCCTAAAGAGTTGAGGAAGGCTAAGGCTGAAAAGTTTGTGAACTTGAAGTAGGGAAGGATACCTGTGAAAGATTATTCTTTAAAGTTTCATAAGATATCTCACTATGCTTTAGAGTTTGAGTCTACAATGAGGGATAGGATAAGGAAGTTTGCTTTAGGTTTATCTTGAAACTTGGTTCTAGAATGTAAGGCTGCCATGCTGAATAATGATATGTATATCTCTATGATTATGGTATATACGAAGTAGATTGAAGATGTAAAGAAAAAGTAAGCTAAAATAGGAGAGTGGAAAAATCCGAAGTTCAGATATATATAGAAAGGTAAAGGCCATCATAACAGTGATAGAGATAGTAGACAATAGAGTAAGAAGCGGATTTGGGGAGACTCAGGTTCATATTCTATTCCTTTTGCTTTATATCCTAACCTGTCTGGTGATCATCACTTTCAAATTAAAAGTGGGTTTAAGTCTCAAGGTGCCCAATTTGAGGATAGTGGAGCATAGTTAGCCCCATTTTAGTCCCTTTGTCATTTTTGTATGAAGATACATTGTGAAGTTTGTGATGAGGGGAAAAATTAGTGCTTTAATTAAGGTTAGTAGGGGCATTTACATCGACACTTTCAAACTAAGATTTCTTCAAGATCTAATAAGGTTTCAGTTGCTGCTTTATTGATTGCTGCAATAAAGGGTGCTGCTTCTAGTACTGGTAGATGTTAGATTCGTCTATATGCTCTTGCTAACCATTAGTAATCTGATCCATTTACTAATTTCATTACTAGTACGTTGAAACTTTTCTCTTATGATATATATTATCTGCTTGATTCAGGTTCTACCTTTTGTTATGCGACCCCTAATGTGCCTAATCATTTTGATTATGGTCTTGAGTGTATTTCTTATCCTTTATGTGTGACCACCCTGGTGGGTGATTTTGTTCAGGCTAGAAATGTCAATAGGTATTGTGTGGTGTCTATTTGTGGTAGGGAGACCTTGATGGATATGATAAAGTTGGATATGGTGGACTTTAATGTAATCTTTGAAATGGATTGGCTCCATTTATTCTATGCTTCTCTAGATTATCAGACCCGTAAGGTCAGTTTTCTATTCCCTAATGAACCTGTAATAGAATAGGAGGGAAATTCCTTAGTTCCTAAGAAATGTTTCATTACTTATATTAGAGCCGTAAATTTGATTTCCAAAGGGTATTTATGTTGTCTGGTTTAGGTTTAACATTCTAGTGATAAGGTTCCCTCATTACAATCTATCTCTAGTGTTAATGAATTTTATGAGGTGTTACTCAATGATCATACTAGTATTCCTCTTGATAGGGAAATAGAGTTTGGGATTGATCTTTTATTTTGATACCCATCCTATCTTTATCTATACATATAGAATAGCTTTGACTGATATGAAAGAACTTAAAGAATAGTTAAAAAATCTTCTTGATAAGGGTTTTATCTGTCATAGTGTTTCTCTAAAGGGTGCTGCTATATTTTTGTGCATTAAAAAGATGGTCTATTTAAATATGCATAGACCACCGTCAATTGAATGAGGTGACTATGAAGAATAAGTATCCTCTTCCTAGTATTGAAGACCTATTCGATAGGATTCAGGGTGCTAGATGTTTTTTTAATATTGATATTTGGTTGGGTTATCATTAGTGATGTTTAGGGAGGTACATGTCCCCCAAGAAAATTTTTCGTACCCGGTATGGTTATTATGAATTTATAGTTATGTCATTTATATTAACTAATGCTATGAGGACTTTTATGGTTATCAAGAACTAGGTATTTAGATTTTTCTTAAATTTGCTCGTGATCGTGTTTATTAATGATATCTTGGTGTATTCTTAGAGTAAGGAGGAACATGTCAATCACCTCCGGGTAGTGTTGCAGATTCTTAAAAATGAACAATTGTATGCTAAATTTTTGAAGTGTGAGTTCTTGTTGAATGTTGTAACCTTTCTAGGTTATGTTGTTTCGAGTGAATGGATCATGGTAGATCCACAGAAGGTTCATGGTAGATCCACAGAAGGTTGAGGAAGTTAAGAATTATCCTAGACCCATGACTCTAATGGTCAAATGAAGCTTCTTGGGTTTAGTCAGGTATTGTAGGAGGTTTGTCGAGAGTTTCTCTTCTATTGTTACTCCATCAACTATTTTGACATAGAAAAAGGTAAACTTTATATAGTTCGATGCTTTTGAGGGTAGTTTGTAGAAATTGAAGGATAAGATTACTTCTGCACTAATTTTGACCCTACTCAAGGGTACTGATGGTTTAATAGTTTATTGTAATGCATCTTGTTAGGTACTAGGTTGTGTCTTGATGCATCATGGTGATGTGGTATCTGATGATTCTAGGGAGCTAATGGGTCATGAAAGGAATTATCCTACTCATGATTTAGAGTTGGGTGCTATGATATTTGCATTGAAAATTTGGCTTCAGTATTTGTATAGGGGCATATTGATAATTATTCTAACCATAAAAGCCATTAATATGTGTTCACCTAGAAGGAGCTGACTCTCAAGAAAAGGAGATACCTTGAGTTGCACAAAGACTATGATCTGAGTCTTCATTATCACACTGGTAAATCTAATGTGGTTGATGATGCTCTTAGAAGGCTGTCTATGGGTAGCTTGTCTCATGCGGATGAATAGAAATGTAGTTTGTCTAAGGATATTCACCAGCTGGAAAATATTGGAGTTTGACATTTGGATTCCGAGATTGAGATGTAGTTGTTCAAGAGGTGTTGAATTCATCTCTTAGTTCTGAGGTTTAGGACAAACCAAATTTACATCCTATCTTAATGAAGTTAAGGAATGATGTTGGTTGACATTCATGGTGATGGTATCATGAGGAACTAAGTTAGATTGTGTGTTCTTAATGTTGATGGACTGCGGGAAGAGATTTTGGCTGAGGGTCATGATTCGAGATATACAGTCTATCCTACTTTGATGAAAATGTATCATGACTGAAGGAGATGTATTGGTGGAATAATATGAAGAGGTATATGGGTAGTTTTATTGTTAAATGCATGTTTTAGCAACACATGAAGGTTAAACACTTAAGTCCTGGTAGAGTGTGTCAAAAGATTGAGCTACACATATGGAAATGGGAGATGATAAACACTGATTTCGTTTCTGAGCTTCCGCGAACTTGCCACCAGTTTGATTCCATTTGGTTCATCATGTATAGAATGACTATGTCTTCTCACATTTTGCTTAGAAGGACTACCTACTCTAAAGGGGATTATGCTATGTTTTTTATTTAGGATATCGTTAAGTTGCATGGTGCTCCAATTTCTATTATTTTTGATCGACGTATGTAGTTCTCTACTTTTTATGTCTTTGTTTCAGCAAGGCTTGGGAACATGGGTGAACCTTAGCACCAAATTCCACACTTGATGGATGGACAATATTATGACCCGAGGCTATCTTATAGTAGTAACACGGTGCTTAAGGCCACAAGTGACCCCAAGCTAACCTATGATCTGGTACCTATTGTGAGCATTGGATATAATACCATCACAAGAATCATACATGGAATATAAATTGATAAAACCTTTGTCAAGATGAAATACTGAAACAATACATTGCATGTTTGAAACAACTGATAAAGCTCAAAAACAAATCTGTCTGTTTGAATGTGTTAACATCTAAAAGCCTCTAAGACATGAGGAGTTGATGAGACAAACCGTCAACTAACTCCTGCTGACTCAAATAAACGAAAATACTAAAAGTAACTACAAATTATTATCCTCAATGGACGAGGACTCAACACAACTGTTGTTGAGTGGTACTGAGGTGACTAAGGGTGATCAGGGAACTGAGCATCCAAACCTATATTGTAAAATCAATATAGTGAAACATAGAGTATTTAGTCAAAGCCTTGAATTTACTGGTAAGTGAGATAGGGACTAACTAAACTACATATGGATATTGAACATAAATGCATGGACATGTCAAACAAATGTAAGACCAAATCAAACATGTACTGAAATAATCTGTGTAACTAATTGAATAGTTGAAAAACTGAATACTTGGTCATGCAAATCTATTTGGCATAACCTAAGTACTAAACTAAAATAGTGGGGCCTATGATGTAACTGACATGCCCAAATTTGAGCTAATCGGGGTCAAACCTGTAACCCCAGTTGGAAGGGTGTCAGTACCTTGCCACGGGTACTAACTCTCGATAACGATATGGATCCATGAAAACTGGTGTCCCAAAGTACTACGGTGTCAATCTTCTACTGGCGGGTGACCCCTATAAGAGTGTTAGTACTCTACTGACAGGTGAAATCTCATAACCTATGCAGACTACGTAGTTCTGGCACATACAGATTTCTACTAAAGGTCTTAGTATTCTACTACGGAGTGAGTCTTCATCCCTAGGTTTGCTTGATTCTAAATTCTACTCCCAACTAAACTGACACTAGTACTGATTAAAGTTAATTGGGCTCACAAATGATTACTGCTCAATTTGAATATGATGATAAAATGATGATCTAACTGACTTGAAACTATAAAATATGAAACATGTGTATAAATATAGGTATCGGTTGTTCATAACCCTCTAACACTGAATTATACATTATATAGAATAACATAATTTAAAGTACTGTAACGGAATTCATGATTCGTAAACCCAAAAACATATTGTATTTCATTTCACTAATCTGATGAAATTTACTATTATGCGTATGAGAATATGTTAAACTTATAATAACAACATGATCACATGGTTTATTTCATAACTTGAGAAATTGATATGGTATTAACTGAAAATTATGTGGGTGATTGATATTATAAAGCATGCAAGAGTATAATTCACTTGGGGAAACAAAGAGTCATGTTTTTTATTCAAACATATCAAAATTAATTTGAGTAATTTAATACTTAACATTAAAATTTCATGAAATAGGGAAAATAATTTATACTTGAAAAACAAAGGATTCTTTGGACTTTGTAACACCCCGATTCGCTGAACCAGAATGCTACACGGTGCTCATGGCCCCGAGGGACTACAAGCTAACCCATGACTGATATCTGTACCTGTATACTACAAATCATGATATAATAATGCAGAATACATGGAACTGTAAGGCCATAAGGTTCAACTGAATATAATCATATGGGCAAAAATATCGAAAACAACTAAATTTGGACATAAATCTGAAAGCGTCTAAACTATCTGAAATAAGGAGTTGAAAGAACATGTCTCCAACTAACTCTGTAATACTAAACTGAAGAAATAAATAAATGAATCAAATCATATTGTCCTCAAATCAATGAGGACTCACCATGTCTCTAAGACTGGGATGCTATCGCTACTTCTGGGTTGGAGCTTATGTCTCGAAACATATGGTGTAATATGAAAAGAAAGCACCATAGCGCAAATGCATTAGTACAACTGGAGTACTGAGTATACGATGAAGGTAGGCTGAACATAAAGGGTTTCATGCATGAACAACACTGACTAAAAAATATGAATGTGGGAGTGCAAATATACATATATAGAAATTGGGACCGTGAATACGTGATAGCATGGCTTGTAATCTAATACATGGTTTACTGATAACTGTCATGACTGATACTAAAAATGATAACATAGACGACTGTATCTTATAGTCCTGTATATACTGAAATCTGAAGAACTATCTGAGTTGTTTTACTGAGACTGATACTGAAACTGTGGGAAGTAGTGTTTAACCGACACACCCCATGTATGCCATTATGGCTAAGCTAGGGTCCAATCTCTGCCCTGACTGGAGGGGTGTCAATACCGCGTCACTGGTAAGGACAACTATGAGACCCTCTATTGACAGGTACTTAAATGAGAATGGTGGGAACCCTAAACTGACGGGTTAAGACACCTCATCAACCCTAAGCTGACGGGTTAAGATATCTTAACCTACGTTGGCTACATATTTCTGAAACACAAGGATTGCTACGAAGAATCACACCCTGAACTGGCATGTGAGTTCCCATCCTTGGGTTCACTCGGTGCTAACCTCTACTCCCATCTGGAGGGACTAGATATGAATAACTGACTGTGCATGACTTGATCTTACTAAATTCCATACTGGCGGAATGTTACTAATATTTGACAACTAACTAAGATCATGAGGTTTTCCTAAGTCACATGACTGACTGAAGTCTATGGAATCATAGCTTGTGTTCGGATATCGTGAAACATGACATGGATCTAGGCACACAACTATAGTTTTTGGGTACAAGTACCCCTAGGACTCGATGGAAGGAAACTGACACACATGAATGACTTGATTTTAAGAGTATAGTCCATAATATATGATATCATAAGTAGGGATCTCATACTAAGCATGGTTGTCAAAAATGTATTGCATCGAAAGGATTTCATATCACATGGAAGTACTTGCACAATCATAATATCATGTTCATTGCATAATCATATTGGCAACACATACCAATAGCATAAAAGTTCATGTGGATTGCATGGTTATCATACATCTTGTTCATAAGTAGGATTTGCAAGTAAACATAGCATAATCTCATAAGAATAGTTCATGAGTATTCCAACAACATTTACAAGGCACATTATCAATCCTAGAAGTCATTGGAACATATGGGCATATCATGAATCCTTCACTTAGTCACAATTTAGCTATATTGCATGATTTCTAGTTCGTTAGGCATTTTATCAAACACCTTACATGCATATCTTAAGCATAAGTGAACTCATCAAATTATACATCGTGAACAACAAAATTTACATGTTTCTAACTCATATGATATCATGAATTCCCAAAAGAACATATAAAGATTCCATCTTGGGAATCACCCAATATCAACAACATGATCATCAACAGCCAACAATATAGAAACCATACTTTATAATGAAAAAGAGAAAATCAAACAAGCGTTAACATGGGTATGATCATATCACCACAATCAACCAAGATTTTGTATTTTAAAGATTGATTCTTGAACTCCATGCACGAAAGGAATCCATGGATGAACACTACCCATACCTTAGAAGAAAGATTCTTGATGATTGACGGAGGAATTTCCTTGAACTCAGATCTTCAAGCTTAATTATGCAACCCTAGTTGTTTTTCTCCTTTAGTGCTTTTGGATGATGAGCTTTGAGATGAAAATAGGGTTGTAATATGTTTAGAAGAAATATATTTCGTAGGGTTAAGTTTAGGGACATGTAAGGAGTATTTAAAGACTTAATTACCTTTAATATAAATCAAGATGGAGTGTTTTTAACACCTGGAATTTACTTAGGTGGCGCCCAAGTGATCGCCTACACTTGGGTTGGGCGGCGCCTAACCAATCGCCTATGCTTGGGTTGGCTGCGCCTAACCAATCGCCTATGCTTACTGCCTCTCACGAAAATGGGCATAACTTTTGGCTCGGGTATTGGATTACGGCAAATTTGGTATCGTTGGAAAGCTAATTCGATTCTCTACAATTTGGTGGGTCTAAATCAGCCACAATACCACAATAACATCTAGTTATACTCGCTCAAAGATGAACCTTGGAAAATAGAATAGTAAAGCTTGATGGATTCAAAAACTCTTAGCTTGTATTACCTTAAGTGACTCATATAAACCTACTTAATGCATCATAAGCTATCCTATAACTAGGATATTCATTGTAAGTCATGTACTCAAGTATGAATCAGTTGATAGGAGATTTCATATGTAGGAATACTTATTCACTTCCTAGCTTAGAAACATGTGGGGTATTACAATATCTTCCCCTTGGGAACATTCGTCCTCTAATGATAATTTACTGAGAAGGGATACAAGACACTAGAAACTGGATTGAACATGAAGAACTGCAACTTGATCTCCTGACTGTCATGCTAAACATACTACACTTGTGCATATCTGATGCATGGACAACTAACACATGAATGCATGACTAAGTATGAAACATTTCATAGGTACTAAGTTTATACTGGAAACATGAACATGAAACTTAATAACCTTAAGGAGAACTATTACCTTGAGCTTGATCTAAATTTTGCGGGGAAGAGGTGAGGATACTTGGTACGCATATCTGCTTCTGCTTCCCAAATAGCTCCCTCATGAGACTAATTTTGCCAAAGAACCTTGACTAGAGGGACTTCTTTGTTCCTCAATCTATGAGTCTGATAATCTAAGATTTTGACTAGAATCTCTTCAGAAGAGAGGCTGTTCTGAATATTGATGCTCTGAATAGGGACAACAACTGCCGGGTCACCTATGCACTTTTTAGAAAAGAGACATGGAAGAATGGATGTATTGAGGCTAGATCTGAAGGCAACTCAAGCACATAAGCTACCTTGTCGAAGCGACAAAGAATTCTAAAGGGACCGACATACCGGGGACTGATTTCCCTTTCTTTCCAAACCTTTTCACTCCCTTGATAGGAGTGATCTTAAGATAGACCTAGTCATTGACCTTGAACTCGAGATCCTTTCCACGAACATCTGCATAGGACTTTCGTTAGCTCTGAGTAGCATAGACTCTCTCTCTGATCAACTGAACTTTCTCTAAGGCGTCGAATACTAAGTCAGGACCTATGACTGAGGCCTCACTAACTTCAAACCAACCAATTAGAGATCTACAGCTCCTACCATAGAGAGCTTTGAATGGAGCCATCTGAATACTAGAATGATAGCTATTGTTATATGGAAACTCAATAAAAGGAAAGTGGTCGTCCCAACTTCCCTTGAAGTTAATTGCACATGCCCTTAGCATATCTTCAAGAGTATGAATGGTCCTCTCTACTTGACCATCTGTCTGAGGATGAAATGCTGTGCTGAGATGGACTTGGGTACCGAGACCCTTTTAGAATGCTTTCCAAAAGTTACATGCTTTCCAAAAGTTACAAGTAAACTGGGTACCTTTATCTGAGATGATAGATAGTGGAACACCGTGTAATCTGACTAACTCCCTGATATAGAGTTTGGCATAATCCTCGGTGCAATAAGAAGTACAAACAGGAAGGAAATAAGTTGACTTGGTCATTCTATCTATAATGACCCAGACTGAATCATGCTGATGACGAGTTCTAGGCAAACCCGTCACGAAGTCCATGTTAACTTCTTCCCACTTCCAAGTAGGAATGGTGAACTCTTGTATGGAACCACTAGGTTTCTGATGATCTATCTTAACCTGCTGACATGTAGAGCACTTAGCCTCAAACTCTGCAACATCTCTCTTTATCTCACTCCACTAATAGATCTCCCACATGTTGTGGTACATCTTAGTGGCCCCTGGATGAATAAAGTATCCCGCACCATGCACTTCTTCAAGTATTCACTGCCTCAATTCATCTACAACTAGAACACATAGATGACCTTGACAATGAAGAACACCATCTCCCCCTTGGGAGAAAACCTCGACTTTCTGATTCTGAAATGACTCTTTGTGTCAAGGATAGGATCCCTGCCTTGTTTCTCTTTCACCTCATAAACTATAGATAACTCTAAAATACCATGAACACATACACCACCCTTGGAAGAATCGACTAAGCGAAAGCCTAGTCTGGCAAGCTGATGGATCTCCTGAGTCATCTTTTTCTTACTATCCTCAATGTGAGAAACACTTCCCATGGAGAGTCGACTAAGAGCATCGGCCATAATATTGGCCTTGCCTGAATGATCAAGAACACTCATGTCGTAATCCTTCAAGAGCACTAACCACCTTCTCTGGCGAAGATTGAGATCTTTCTGGGAAAAAACATACTAGATGCTTTTATGGTCTGTGAAGACATCTACATGAACTCCATAGAGATAATGCCTCCAAATATTCAAGGCAAAAAATACCGATGCTAACTCAAGATCATGAGTAGGATAATTCTTCTCATGTGGATTTAACTGTCTGGAGGTGTAGGCTATGACCTTACCATGCTGTATGAGGATACAACCTAAACCCACTCTGGATGCATCACAATAGACTATAAAACCGTATAAACCATCTGGAATAGCTAGAATTGGAGCGGAGGTAAGTCGAGTCTTCAACTCTTGAAAGCTCTTCTTGGATGAATCTGACCACTGAAACTTAATATTCTTTTGAGTCAATCTGGACATGAGAGATGAATTGAAGAAAATACCTCGACAAACCGTCTGTAATAGCCATCCAAAACCAAGAAACTCCTAATACCTAATAGAGATACGGGTCTTGGCTAGTTTCTTACTGCGTCGGTTTTCTAAGGATCTACTCTAATGCCATCACCGAAAATAATATGACCAAGGAATGCTATTGATCTTAGCAAAAATTTTCACTTGCTAAACTTAGCAAATAACTGGTGATCCCTGAGAGTCTGAAGGACAATCCTAAGATGGTCTGCATGATCATGCTCTGTGAGAGAATAGACCAGAATATCATCTATAAAGACTATGACAAATATGTCCAAGTACTGTTTGAACAAACGGTTCATTAAATCCATAAAAGCTGCTAGGGCATTGGTATGACTAAATGAGATGACTAAAAGTTCGAAGTGACCATACTGAGTATGGAAATCTATCTTCGGAATGTCACATTCTCTAACTCTGAGCTAATGATAGCCTGATCTGAGGTCTATCTTGGAGAAGTAACTGGCACCCTGAAGTTTGTCAAATAGATCATCAATCTTGGGAAGAGGATATCTTTTCTTGACCATGACCTTGTTGAGTTGAAGATAATAAATACACATCCTGAGAGAACCATATTTTTTGTGCACGAATAATAATGGCGCACCCTATGGGGAAATGCTGGGTCTGATGAATCCCTTATCTAAGAGATCCTTCAACTGATCTTTCAGTTCCTTGAGTTCTGATGGTGCCATTCTGTATGGCGGAATAGAAATAGGTTGAGTATCTGGAATAAGGTCTATGTCAAAGTCTATTTCCCTTTCGGGGAGGATTGCCTAGGACATCTTCGAAAAAGATATCTGAGTATTCATTAACAACAGGGACTGTTTCGAGGCTGGGAGATTCAGAACTAGAATCTTTAACATGAACAAGTTGATATACACACCCCTTATAAATTATTTTCCTTGCCCGAAGGTAGGAAACAAGTTGACCCCTGAAAGCTAAAATGCTACCCTTCCACTCTAGGATGGGCTCATTTGGGAACTGAAACTGAACTATCCTATTTCTGCAGTCGACTATGGCATAGTAGGAATGAAGCCAATCATTGCTGAGAATGACATCAAAATTAGTCATCTCTAACTCCACTAAATCTGCTGACATGGATTTTTGAGATATCATAACCGGGCAGTTCCTGTATACCTGCCAAGCTATGATGGTTTTATGCACTGGGGTAGATACTGAGAAGGGCTCTGCTAAGACTTTGAGACTGATTCCAAAATCGCCTTCTTTGTATGGAGTAACAAAAGACGAAGATGTACCTGGGTCTAGCAAAGCATAAACATGAACATGGAAAATATGTAACATACCAGTAGCGACATCAGGAGAATTTTCCTGATCCTGCCGGGACTGAAGAGCATGGAGTCTTTTTAAGCGTTGCCCACTGGTAGCTCTTGAAATGGCACCCTACTGGTCCGGGCGACTGGACTGAGTTGTAGAATGATTTTGCTGACCCTGAGGACTTGATTGCAGAGACTCCCTAATTCTGTGGCCTGGTTTGCCACAACCAAAATAGACATCACTACCGGCTCTGCAAATGCCCTTATGGTTCTTACCACATGTCTGACAAAGGGGATTCGTTCGGGTACTACTATCACTGCCCTGAGATTTAGAGCCTGGCGCTTTGTCTCTATTTCCGTCTCTGAATTTCAGCACTGGAACGCTAGCAGAGAAAGGAGATGGAATGGGTGACTTAGAGCAAAACGGTGAACGATTTTCTCCATCTGACTTGGGGTAAGCAAAGTTGAAATTACCTGACCTTTCTCTCTTGTTCTGCCTCTCCCTAGTCTTAAACATCTACTCTTCTACTTGCTAGGAATGGGTTATGAGTCTTGCTAAGGTCATATCACCGATCAACATCGTAGACCTACACTCATTTACCACGCTATCGTTGACCCCTGACACAAACTTTCTCATCTTAGCTCTATTGTCTGCAACCACATAAGGACTATACCTGGATAGCTAAGTAAATCTGAGAAAATACTCCCTAACCATCATATTCCCCTGCCTGAGGTTGATGAAATCAAGAACTTTGGTTTCCCTCAGCTCTTGGGGAAAGAATATGTTTAAGAAGGCTGTGACAAATTTCTTCCACTCGATAGGGCCTAAATTATCTAACCTCTTAGACTTTCACTTTTTGTACCAATCATGAGAAATATCCTGTAACTGGTAGGTGGCTAACTCAGCACACTCAATAGAAGTAACACCCATAATGTCAATGACCTTATGGACTTGGTCAATGAACTCCCGAGGGTCCTCATCAGACTTAGACCCATGGAAAGATGGAGGGTTCATTCGGGTGAAGTCCCAAACCCTAGCTGCTTTGGGAGTGGCCATTGGATTGCTAGAATAACTTGTGGCCATTCATTCTGTGTAGCCATGGACTGAGCAAGTTTGGTAAATGTGGCTCTAAACTCCCATGGGAAACATGTTCACCCAAAGGATCTTCGGGCTGAGGAGCTAGCTGGTTTTTTCTCTTTGGGGCCATGGTCTGGAATATGAGAAGAATGGATTAGACTGAGAGTTTAACTTGTGATTATGCTCACTAGCATGACATGAACAATGAAGAAAGGGGACTGTTCCTAAAACATCTTATAAACTCCCGCACATAAATGTGGTGCACAACACACCCATGCACAAGACTCTACTAGATGTGGCTTTCAGACTTCCTAGGACTCTATTGAACCTTAGGCTCGGATACCAAGTTTGTAACACCCCGATTTGCTGAACCAGAATGCTACACGGTGCTCATGGCCCCGAGGGACTAAAAGCTACCCCATGACTGATATCTGTACCTATATACTGTAAATCATGATATAATAATGCAGAATACATGGAACTGTAAGGCCATAAGGTTCAACTGAATACAATCATATGGGCAAAAATACCGAAAACAACTAAATCTGGACATAAATCTGAAAGCCTCTAAACTATCTGAAATAAGGAGTTGAAAGAACATGTCTCCAACTAACTCTGTAATACTGAACTGAAGAAATAAATAAATGAATCAAATCATATTGTCCTCAAATCAATAAGGACTCACCATGTCTCTAAGACTGGGATGCTATCGCTACTTCTGGGTTGGAGCTTGTGTCTCGAAACATATGGTGTAATATGAAAAGAAAGTACCATAGCGCAAATGCATTAGTACAACTGGAGTACTGAGTATACGATGAAGGTAGGCTGAACATAAAGGGTTTCATGCATGAACAACACTGACTGAAAAATATGAATGTGGGAGTGCAAATATACATATATAGAAACTGGGACCGTAAATACATGATAGCATGACTTGTAAGTTAATACATGGTTTGCTGATAAATGTCATGACTGATACTGAAACTGATAACATGGACGACTGTATCTGACAATCCTGTATATATTAAAATCTAAAGAACTATCTGAGTTCTTTTACTGAGACTGATACTAAAACTGTGGGAAGTATTGTTTAACCGACATGCCCCATGTATACCATTATGGCTAAGCTAGGGTCCAATCTCTGCCCCGACTGGTGGGGTGTCAATACCGCGCCACTGGTAAGGATAGCTGTGAGACCCTATACTGGCAGGTATTCAAATGAGAATGGTGGGAACCGTAAACCGACGGGTTAATCCACCTTATCAACCCTAAGCTGATGGGTTAAGATGTCTCAATCTATGCTGGCTACGTAGTTGTAGAACACAATCATTGCTACTAAGAATCATACCCTGAACTGGCGAGCGAGTTCGCATCCTTGGGTTCACTCGATGCTAACCTCTACTCCTATCTGGAGAAACTGGACATAAATAACTGACTGTGCATGACTTGATCTTACTGAATTCCGTTGACTGGCAGAATGTTGCTGACATCTGACAACTGTCTAAGATCATAAGGTTTTCTTGAGTCACATGACTGACTGAAATCTATGGAATCATAGCTTGTGTTTGGATATCATGAAACATGACATGGATATAGGCACACAGCTATAGTTTTCGGGTACAAGTACCCCCAGGACTCAATGGAAGGAAACTGACAGACATGACTGACTTGATCATAAGAGTAGAGTCCATAATATGTGATATCATAAGTAGGGATCTCATACTAAGCATGGTTATCAACAATGTATTAGATGGAAAGGATTTCATATCACATGGAAGTACTTGCACAATCTTAATATCATGTTCATTGCATAATCATATTGGAGACACATACCAATAGCATAGAAGTTCATGTGGATTGCATGGTTATCATACATCTTGTTCATAAGTAGGATTTGCAAGTAAACATAGCATAATCTCATAAGAATAGTTCATGAGTATTCCAACAATATTTACTAGGCACATTATCAATCATAGAAGTCATTGGAACGTAAGGACATATCATGAATCCTTCACTTAGTCACAATTTAGCTACATTTCATGATTTCTAGTTCCTTAGGCATTTTATCAAACACCTTACATGAACATATTAAGCATAGGTGAACTCATCAAATTATACATCATGAAATGGGAGTTTAGTTACCATGACCCTTCTGAAAATCCCTCTAAAAATGGGAGTTTAACTCAGTACCTCTATCTGAAATAGTAGTCAACGAAATACCATACAACCTTACCAAATCCCAAAGATAGAGTCTAGCATAATCCTCAGCTGAATAAAGTACGAATTGGTAAGAAATTGGCTAACTTGGTCATTAAATCTATGATGACCCAAATCAAATCATGTTGTCGGTGCGTATGAGGTAAACGTAACACAAAATCCATGTTCACCACTTCAAATTTCTATGTGGGGATGCTGAACTCTAAAAGCGTACCACTAGGCCTTTGGTGTTCAACCTTAACCTGCTGACTTAGCCAAAAATCTCTCAATATATTTCTTCATACCATTCCACCTATAGATTTCCCACAAATCACAATATATCTTAGTGGCTCCAGAGTGAATAGAATATCATGGAACATGCGCCTCTGCTAATATTCACTATCTCAAACTATCCACACTCAGAACACATAACTTACCCTAATGACAAAGAACACCATCTATCTCCTATGAGAGAAAAACTCAACCTTCTGATCTCGATCTGACTCCTTCAATTTGACCAAAATAGGATCCTTTTCTAGCTTTTCTTTCAATTCAACCCCTAATTATATTCTAAACCATCCTGAACCCATATACTACCTACAACCTAATAAACTAACCAAAAACCAAATCTTGCAAGATAATGAACCTCACAAACTAACTTCTTTTTTATCCTCTGAATATGTGTAATACTTCCCATAGATAATCTACTAAGGCCACCGACCACTAAATTAGCCTTACCCTGGGTGATATAATACACTTATATCATTATCTTTCAGTAATTATTACCACCTTCTCTGATAAAGATTTAGAACCTTATGAGTGAACACAAACTATAAACTCTAATGATCCATGAACATATCAACTTGAACCCTAAAATGGTAATACCTCTAAATCATTAAAGCAAAACAACTGTTGCTAACTCAAGATCATGGGTCAGGTAATTCTTATCCTAGGGTTTAAGTTATCTAGAATAATAAGCTATGATCTTATCTCTTTACATCAATATATAACCAAGACCCACCCTAAAAGCATCACAATAGACTATAAACCCATCTGAACGCTCTGGTAGAGTCAATACTAGACCAGAAGTAATTCAAGTCTTCAACTCATGAAAATTTTTCTTGTAGGAATATGACCACTGAAATTTAACTTTCTTTTGAGTCAGTCAAGACAAGGTAGAAGTAATAGATGAAAATACTTCAATAAACTATCTATATTAACCAACTAAACCCAAGAAAATCCTGATATTTGATGGAGAGATAGGTCTAGGTCAGTTTCTCACTACTTTGGTATTTTGAGGATCATCTTGAATGCCATCACTGAAAATGATGTGACCAAGGAATGATACTAGTCTCCCCAGGAATTTGCACTTAGTAAACTTAGAAATAATTGGTGATCCTTAAGGGTCTGCAATAAAATCCTCAAATGGTCTTGATGATTACCTTAACTATGAGGATAAATGAGGATGTTATCTATGAAAACTATGACAAACATGTCAAAGTATTGCTTGAACATCCTGCTCATCAAGTCCATAAAAGATACCGGAGAATTCGTTAGTCAAAAAGACATAACTAGAAATTCAAACTAACCATATAGAGTTTGAAGGATAACTTTGTGATGTCATATTGCATGACTTTGAGCTAATGATAGCCAGATCTGATGGTACAACTGATGGTAGTTAATGTACATTCTAAGGGAACCATCTTCGTTTTGCATGAAAAGAACTGGAGCACCCCACGAAAAAATACTAGGCCTAATGAAATTCTTATATAGGAGGTATTTCAACTGATTCGTTAATTCCTTAAGCTCAACTGGAGCCATTCTGTAAAGTTGAATTAAGATAGGTTGGGTACCTAAGAGGAAATCAATTCTAAATTCAATTTCCCTCTCGAGAGGAACTCCAAGAAGATCTTTGTGGAACACTTATAGAAATTCATTTTCGATTGAAACTGACTCAAGACTTGGAGGTTTTTGAATTTAAGACTTTCACTCAAACGAGATGCTAAATACATCCATCGCAAATCATCTTTATTGCCTTAATTTAGGATACAAAATCACCGGTAGGCACTGAAGTACTACCCCTCCATTTAATAATAGGCTTATTAGGAAACTAGAACTGTACTATTCTATCTCGACAATCAACAAAGGCATAACATAAGTAGAGACAATTAAAGCTTAGAATAACATCAAAATACGTCATGTCTAACTCTAAAAGATCAACAAAACTAAATTTTTGAGACGCTATGACCAAGAAATTTTTCTATACCCATTTGGCTGTAGTAGAACTACACACTTAGGTAGATACTAAGAAGGATTTAGCTACAATTTTAGGATTGACATCAAATTCTACCACTATATAGTGAGTCACAAAGGAAAGCAAACCTTAATGGTATAACAAATCATAAACATAAAAATGGAAGACTAGTAATATATCCGTAACAACATTAGTAGAAATCTCATAATCCTACCGATTTTGTAGAGCATAAAGTAAGTTCTGATGCTGCCTAATGGTAGCACTTGAGGTAGCACCTTTCTGAGTCAGAAAACCTACTAGAGCTGATGAAAATTTAGACTGGCCCTATTGTACAAAATATTTCCATTCTGGGAAATCACTGGGCAATCTCAGATCCTGTGGCCAGCTTACTATATCAAAAACACATATCACTACCTACCTGGGACTAGAACTGATGGTTCCCACAACATCTCCTACAAAGGGGATTGATATGACCACTATCCATGCTACCTTAGGAATTAGATCTTTTCACTCTATTCCTATTGTCCTGCTTAAACTTAGGCCTATAAACTGGCTAAAGATGGGGCTGGAGA
This sequence comes from Capsicum annuum, assembly GCF_002878395.1. Classification (NCBI taxonomy): domain Eukaryota; kingdom Viridiplantae; phylum Streptophyta; class Magnoliopsida; order Solanales; family Solanaceae; genus Capsicum; species Capsicum annuum. Next base: position 113,871,866 of record NC_061116.1, on the reverse strand, counting down.
TAAAATTTTTTGGCAGAACTGAGAATAATTCCCACCATTTATCCTTTGCTGTGAGAACTTAAAGCTATCTAATCTAGCCCTCTTATTCTTCTTTTTTTATTTGAGATTTTCCTCCTCAATCTATTATTCATGGACCATCCATCTAGAAAGGGCAATCTCCTTACCAAAATAATGATTCCAAACTCCTTAACCACATCCTTTAAAACCCCAGACACAAACTTATTCAATCTGGCTGTAGAATCAACCACTATCATCGGAGCATACATTGCCAACTGTGTAAACATAAGTGAGTAATATTTCAAACTCATGTTACCCTACTTCAAATTTATAAACTCCTACATTTATGAATCCCTCAACACGAGTGAGAAAAACCTATCTAAGAAGGTCATAGCAAACTCCTCCCATTTTATAGGACATGTCTCAACACCTACGTCTTTGTTTCACTACATAAACTAAGTATGAGCCAATCCATGCAAATATTAAGTATCTAAATCATCACTCTCACTATAAGTAACACCATGATATTTGTCACTTTCTATAAACCATCCAAGAACTCCTGCGAATCCTCCTAAGATTTGGCTCCAAAAGTAATGAAGGACTCATTCGAGTGATATTTTGGATCCTAGCTGCTGTCGTACTGACTACTAGATTGGATAAGGAAACAATGAAATACACTGGGTTTTGGAACATTTGAAAATTACCTAGATTTTTGGTTTTTGGTCAAGATGTGACTAAAGGGTACAGGTGGTATACTGGGGGATGGTTGGTAAGGCTTGGTCATACACTAACAAGTGTTGGTTAGTGGGTTGGATTGGGTTCTAGAATGGATATGACTTAGATGGTATGGGTCGTATGGTTTAGGTTTTTCCTTAACTTAATCTAAGATTTAGTAATTTAAGTTGGATCTGATTACGAGTGTCACACTATGAGCAATAAGTTAGGATACGAGTCATACCATTGACTCGTATGGTAAATAATGTTCAAATTTCCTTTGGTTCTATTCTATCAGGGATATAGTTTAGGAGTTGTAACGACCCTAAATCTTATCTCGAGATGTTAAATGGTGCTTAAGGCAACAAGTTACCCCAAACTAACCCTTTGAGCCTGCTACTAAGTTTAGAACTCACTCTAACGACAAACAGAGCAAAATAAAGGTACTTTCATATCATATTTCAACTAAAATAACAAAGGAATACTATTTGAATAGTACAATACTAAAAGGTCTAAAACACCACTGATCGTCTACTCTGACAAAGCCTCTACTATTTAAACTAGAGGGCCATTAGGAAAGACCCTAACTAACTTTAACGGATCTAAAAGTAAAACTCAAAACACTATGAAAGCAAAAAAAAGCTGCAGATATATGTCCTCGAACAATGAGGACTCACCAAGGATAAAGATGTAGATGGCATGCGTGGAGATCACTGTTGCTGCTGAGATTGAGCTCCTGAACCTATATTATGAGACAATGTAGCGCACAAACATATATGTGGATCAGTACTTTGAGGATGTTCTGAGTATATGGGGGTGTATGCAATAATTAGAAACAACAATATCATCAATTTTGTATAGAAATCATGTATGCTGATATAACTGACTCACATAGCTTGAATAACTCAAAAATGTAAATCTCATAAATTATGAATAATGGAACATATAGTTTAAATCTCGTGAGTCAATACACTTGGTTCTAAAAATCTGTATTTATAGTCTCTTCTCAAAACATATAGACTAAGTAGTAAAGTGCTCACCTCTGTATCTGAAAGCTAACACTGTAACTTGTAAACTGATATCTCAAGTAAAACAATATTTGAATAAGCCTGTGAGCCTTTACACTCATTATTTAAAAATCTTTACTGACTAGGATATCTTTCAAAACTCTAGGGAAAATACTCAAAATCTTTTTAGTTACTTTTACTAGCAGGGAGATTCTCTTAACCAACATACACCATGCGAGCTACATGAGTCCAATGTTTTGTTCTCCTAAGGAAGAAACCTAACGCTGGGGAGAGGCGTCATACTCTTACCAGGGAATATAACCTTAAGTCAGTGATCACTAACTCGACCTCAGGCCTATAAATCTCAATCCTATGGTGGCATGTAGTTCTGGGAAATAAAACCGTAGTAACTTACCCGATTTAGTTCTAAATACTACTCCCTTTAATTAGCTACGCTCATCTCATAGGAAATACACTTTTAAAATAATCTCATGGTTTATAGTGAGACTAAGTACAAAATTTGTAATCTCATTTAGTGAAGTGGATTTCAAAGATATTATGAACATCAATGTCAAACTTTCTCAATAATAGCAAAACAATCAAATCATGGGTGCTTATCGCACAAAAGTTCTTAAAATTACAATCTTAAATCGGGATTAATGAACCATATAACAATCTCACGTTAATACATATCAAAATTCATACTCGATATCATAAAGATTCATAAATCATATAGAAATCTAGAAATTTTTTTAGCAATATGCATTATAATCTCAATATACTCATGTACTTCAATTTCTAAAGAATTGAAATTTCTTTGTAATTAAAATAACTTTTGGGCACAAGTACGAAAAGAGTGTCCTTGTTCAAACCCCACATACCTTATGTTATGAATTTAGATGAAAAACTTGCTTGTGACTCTTTTTCATACTCTTGAGTGAGGGTTCTTGAAGATTTTGACTTGGGGACCTTTAATCTTAAATTAATTTGCATAAACTATGGTGAAATCTTAGAGAAGGAATTGGTTCTTTCTCTTGAGGGTTAGTCTTGAGAGAAAAACCCTAGTTTTTGATTCTTTAGATGAATTTGAAGCTCTATGACACATTTTGATATATCTAGGTGTTAATAGGGGTGGAAAAATACCAAAAAGACCCTTTTAGAAACTTCTTTAAATTGCTGAACGACATCTGCGATGGCTCGTACGACGGTCCATTGGTAGCTCGATGGTCCATCGACCTGACCATCGCACTTGGATCAGAATAGGTACTTACTTCCTTAGTTAGGATGGCTTGGGCGACTGTCTGTCGCTAGCTTGATGGTCTGTCAGCCTGACTGTCGCACTTGGACCATTAAAAGGGTTTACTGTCTTAGTTGCAATGGTCGGAGCGACGTTTCATCGAAAGCTCGAAGGTCCGTCGGCCTGCCCATCGCTTCGGTGCAGTTCAGATAGTTCTCTGTAAAACGTTCATATCTTTCTACTCCGACATTAGATTTTGGTGAAATGGATATCGTTGGAAAGCTAATTTAATTTTTCACATGATAAGAAGTCAAAATTAGGGAAATTATACATGTTTTAAAAATTACTCACTCAGGAAGTCATCCCTAAATGTTTTGGAGACTAAATTAGACTTAAAGAAAGTTTGGGATATTACAATATCTCCCCTTTGGGAATATTCATCCTCGAATGTCACTAGTTAGACTAAGAATAAAGAGGATGCACAATAGAAATAAAATGGATTAACTAACTTTGTATCACTCTAAGCTTTTGAGTACATTAGAGAATGCATGAACTCATAGAGAAGACAACTATAGCTGAATACACATGATTAGAAAGGAATTGAATTAAGGAACAGTAGTACCTTCATCTAAATATGAGTTTGCGGAGAAGAGATGAGGGTACTTGGCTCGCATATCTACTTCGGGTTCCTAAGTAGCGCCCTCAACTGACTAGTTCTGCCAAACAACTTTGACCAAGGAAACCTCTTTGTTCCTTAGCTTATGGATCTGAAGGTCTAGAATCTTGACTGGAATCTCTTCGTAAGAAAGACTTGTCTAAATATCTGAGCTCTCTAAAGGATCTACTACAATGGAATCATCGATGTACTTTTTAATTATAGAAATGTGAAAGACAGGATGAACAACTGATCAACTGATAATTATTTAGGAAACTCAACCTCATAAGCTACTTTCCCAACATGACTTAGAATTCTATAAGGGCCAACTTAACGGGGACTAAGATTTCCCTTTTCCCAAAATCTTTTCACCCGTTTCATGGGTGACATCTTCAGATATACCAAGCCATCAACTTCAAACTTAAGATCCCTTCTTTTTACATCTGCATATGACTTCTGACGACTCTGTGCTGTCTTCAACCTTACTCTGATCAACTTAACCTTCTCCATAGCCTCATTCACTGCATCGGGTCTAGTCAAAGCAGCTTCACCCACTTCAAACTAACCTATAGGTGATCTACATCTCCTTCTATACAAAGCCTCAAATGGGACCATCTGGATGCTAGATTGGTAACTATTGTTATACGCAAATTTAATCAATGGAAAATGCTCATCCCAACTACCTTTGAAAATAAGAGCACATGCCCTCAACATATCTTCTAGAGTCTGGATGGTCCTCTCAGCCTGACAACTTTTCTATAGATGAAAAACGAAACTAAGAAAAACCTAGATACCGTGACCCTTTTGAAAAGGTCTCCAAAACTAAGAAGTGAACTGAGTACCCTTATCTAAGATAATAGATAAGGGAACTCCATGCAAACTGACTAACTCCCAGATATACAATCTAGCATAATCCTCAGCTGTGCACGATATATGCACCGGTAATAAGTGCACTGACTTAGTCAAACTATCTGCAACAACCCAAATAGAATTATAACAATGACATAAAAGAGGTAAACTAGTCACAAAATCTATATTTACCACTTCCCACCTCCAAGTGGGGATAGCAAAATCCTACATTGCACTACCAGGCCTTTGGTGCTCTACCTTAACTTGTTGGCAAGTTGCACACTTTGTTACAAACTTTTCTATATCCTTCTTCATACCATTCTACCAATAGATTTCCCGTAAGTCGCGGTACATCTATGTAGCACCAGGATGAATAGAATATCATGGACCATGCACCTCAACATAATTCTCTGTCTTAAATAATCAACTCAAGGAATATACAATCAATCGTGATATCTCAACACACCATCTTCCCCCTTGGGAGAAAACCTCCACCTTTTGCCCCTTAACTGACTCCTTTAGTTTGACCAAACTAGGATCCATGTCTTACATTTCCATCACCTTTGATACTAAAGAGGATTCAAAACTACTCTAAACCCAAACACTAACTTCAGTTGAATCAAGCAACCTAACACCCAATCTATCTAAACCATGCACTTTACGAGCTAAATCTTTCTTTTTCTTCTCTACATGAGCCACACTACCCATAGACAACCTACTAAGGGCATCTGCCACTACATTGGCCTTTCCTTGATGATACAGCACACTCATATCATAATCTTTTAGCAACCCTAACCATCTCCTCTATCTAAGAGTTAACTCTCTCTGAGAAAACTTATACTGCAAGCTTTTATGGTCAGTAAACACATCCACATAAACACCATACAGATAGTTTCTCCAAATTTTCAATGCAAAAACTACAATAGCCAATTCAAGACCATGGGTCGGGAAATTCTTTTCATGCGGCTTCAACAATATAGAGGCATAGGGTATAACCTTACCTCTTTGCATTAAAAAACAATCCAAACCAACTCTAGAGGTATCACAATACACCACAAAATCAACTGTACCATTAGAAAAAGTCAACATAAGGGCCGAAGTGAGTCGAGTCTTCAACTCTTAAAAACTCTTCTCACAAAAATCTAACCAAAGGAACTTAAATTTCTTTTAGGTCAGTCTAGACATATGTGACACAATAGATGAGAAACCTTTAACAAAATGGTGGTAATATCTATCTAGGCCCAACAAACTTCTAATGTCAGATGGAGATATACGTGTAAGCCAATTTCACATGGCTCCTATCTTTTGGGGATCAACTCTAATGCCTTTGGCTAAAATAATATGACTCAGAAAGGCTAGTGACCCCATCCAAAGTTCACACTTTCTAAATTTGGCAAACAACTGATGATCTCCAAGAGTTTTAAAAACAATTCTAAGATTATCCGCATGGTCATCCTCAGTATGGGAGTACACAAGGATATTATCTATGAACACTATGAAAAATATATCAAGATACTATCTGAACACTCGATTCATGAGGTCCATGAAAGCTGCTGAAGCATTAGTTAGCTCGAAAGACATAACTAGAAACTCAAACTGACTATAGTGGGTTTGGAAGACTATCTTTAAAATATCATAGTCCCTTACTTTAAGCTCATGATAGATGGATCTAAGGTCTATCTTTGAGAAATAACTTGCTTCTTGCAACTAATGAAATAGGTCATCAATTCTAGGAAGAGGGTACTTGTTCTTGATTGTGACCTTATTAAGTTGACGATAGTCAATGCACATACGCAAAGAACCATATTTCTTTTGTACGAACAGGACAGGTGAACCCCAAAGAGAAATACTATGCCTTAGGAAACCTTTATCTAAAAGATATTTGAGTTTCTCTTTCAGCTCCTTAAGCTCTATGGGTGCCATACGGTATGAAGGAATAGAAATAGGTTATGTATCGGGAAGAAGGTCAATCGCAAATTATATCTATTTATTGGGAGGTACCCCTAGTAGATCTTCTAGAAAAACATCCAAAAACTCATTAACTATGCTGACTAACTAAAGAGTTAGAGATTCAAACTTAGTGTCCTTAACTTAAACTAGATGATAGATGCAACCTTTAGATATTAGATTTCTGGCTTCGAGATAGGATATAAAATGACTCTTGGGAGATAGTAAACTTATGGACCACTCAAAAACTAGCTCATTTAGGAATTGAAGCTTAACAATAAGGGTACAACAATCTATAGATGCATATAAAGAATGAAGCCAATCCATACCCTGGATAAGATCAATATCGACCATATCTAACTCTATTAAATTGACCTTATAAAGAATAGTAATAGGACACTTCTTATAGATTTTCTTAAGAATGACTACTCTTCTACTAGGGTGGAACCCAGGATAGGCTCAGGGATCATTTTGGAACTTATTTTAAAATACACAGCAACTAACGGGGTCATATAGGAGAAACTTAACCTAGGGTCCCACAATAAATAAACATCAAAGAACAAGACGCAAAGCATATGTGTAATAATATTAGGAGAATCTTCCTTCTCCTGATGGGAATGGTAGGGCATAGAACCTGTTCTGTGGCTGTCCACCACCAGTACTAGATGAAATACCCTAAGGAGGAGCTGGGTGGGCTAAAAGAGGTAGGGCGCTGGTAGCCTTAGTCTGGGGAAGAACATCTCGAATCCCCTTCCTAGAATGTAGACACACTCTAAATCTATGGCCCATTTTTCCACAATCAATACAACCCCTTTGATAGGCTAAGCACTCAGCAGGATGGTCCCTACTACACTTAGTACATGGAGGATAATGAGGTCTGTTACTCAAACTATTCTAGGATGTATACTTAGAAGGCCTATTCCCCTATTCCTACATGTATCTTGGTGCAAGAGTACTAGCTGATGAAGGCACTAGCATAGATGAATGATTCTACAACTAGGGACGATTCTCTCCATGGGATCTAGTTTGGCCATGCTTAAACTGCTCTAATCTAGCCTTCTTATTTCCCCTTACTCTCTTTCTGTTTTCTTATCTAATCTACCTTAAACTACTGAGCATGCATCATTAATCTGGACAGATCCATATCCCTATTGGGCATAGCAGTCCTACACTCTTTCAACACCAAACTAGACATACTGGTCATGAACTTAATTATACTAGATTGGGTATCAGCTACCAAGTCGTAGCATACTTAGATAATTGGTTGAACTTAAAGCAATACTCTTTTACTATTATAGATCCATGCCTTAGGTTCATAAACTTCTCTATCTTTTCTTCCCTCATCTCAAGTGGGAAGAACTTGTCCAGGAAAACTTCTTAAAACATATTCCAAGTCATAGGAGCAACATTCTCCCCTCCATTCTTCCTCCATGCCATAACCCAGTCATAAGCAATATCTTTCAGCCTATAAGAGGCCAGCTGTACACTCACTTCATCAAAAATTTACATAACTTGGGTGATCTTCTTTACCTCTTCAAGATACAATTGTGGGTCCTCACCTACCTTTGACCCATAGAACTCTGGCGGATTCATCCTTATGAAATCTTAAATCCTGGATATAGCTAAATTGCCTCTTTGCTGGTGCAGAATTGCAGCCTAGTTATTAGCCTAATCGTTAGCGGTGACTTCCCGGGCTAACACCTGAAAAGCTACCCAAAACTCAATTTAAGACACAATTTCATTAAGAGGATCAGCAAGTTGAGGTTTCTCATTATTGTTTTTATGGGCTCGATGAGAAGGCATTTTCTATCATAAAAGAGCATGAATTAAAATTAGAGAGAGACAACTGTAAGCACAATGGATAATAAAGGAAAGAGATGACTTTTTTCCTAAGACGTCTTGTAGCCACTTGCTCATAGATGTGGCGTGCTCCACACCAATGATCAAGAATATACATAATGCGGCTTGTCAGACTCTCTAGGACTCCTTAAACCATAGGCTCTGATACAAAGTTTGTAATGACCTAAAATTTCATCCCGAGACGTCACATGGTTCTTAAGGCTACAGGTAGCCCCAAGCTAACCCTTTGATCCTTCTACTAAGTATACTAACGACAAATAGAGAAAAAAAGGTACTTTTATACTATATTTCAACCAAAATAACAAAGGAATACTGTCTGAATAGCACAATACTGAAAGTTTTAAAACACCACTAATTATCTAGGTGATAAAGCCTCTATTACTCAAACTAGAGAGCCATTAGGACAGACCCCAACTAACTCAAACTGATCTAAAAGTAATACTCAAAACCCTATGAAAGCAGAAAAAGCTACAAATATAGGTCCTCGAACTATGAGTACTCACCAAGGATAAAGATATAGATGAGATGCTGGGAGATCATTATCGCTATTGAGATTTACCACCTGAACCTACATTATGAGACAATGTTGCACACAGATGTATATGTGGATCAATTCTTTGAGGATGTTCTGAGTATATGGGGGTGTATGCAATAATTAAAAACAACAATATCATCAATTTTTTTTATAGAAATCATGCATGCTAATATAACTAACTCACATAGCTTGAATAACTCAAAAATGTAAATCTCATAAATTATGAATAATGGAACATATAGTATAAATGTCGTGAGTCAATACCCTTGGTTCTAAAAATATATATTTTTAGTCTCTTCCCAAAACATATAGATTAAGTAGTAAAGTGCTCACCTTTGTATCTGAAAGCTAAGACTGTAACTTGGAAACTGAAATCTTAAGTAAAACAATATTTGAATAAGTTTGTGATCCTTTACACTCATTATCTAAGAATCTTTACTGACTAGCATATCCTTAAAAACTTTAGGGAAAGTACTTAAAAGCTATTTAATTAATTTTACTAGCAGGGAGGTTCTCTTAACTGACATACACCATGTGAGCTATATAGAGTTCAACAATTTGTCCTCCTATGAAAGAAACCTCACGTTGATGAGATGTGTCATACTCTTGCCAGGGAGTATAACGTTAACTCAGTGATCAGTATCTTAGCCTTGAGCCCATAAATCTTAATCCTATGGTGGCACGTAGTTTTAGGGTATGAAACCATAGTAACTTGCCCAACTCGGTGCTAAATACTACTCCCTTTAATTACCTATGCCCATCTCTTAGGAAATCCACTTTTAAAATATTCTCATAGTTTATAATGAAACCAACTACAAAATCTACAATCTTATTTAGTGAAGTGGATTTCAAAGTTATTATGACCATCAAGGTCAAACTTTCTCAATAATCTCAAAACAATCAAATCATGGGTGCTTATAGCATAAAAGTTCTTAAAATTACTATCTCAAATAGGGCTTAATGACCCATATATCAATCTCACGTTAAGACATATCAAAATTCATACTCGATATCATAAAGATTCATAAGTCATATAGAAATCTGTAAAATTTTCAACAAAATACCTTATAATCTCAACATACTAATGTACTTCAATTTCTAAAACATTGAAACCATCATAATATCAAGAAATACCACTTATGGTATAACTCATACTTTAATTTCATAAGAAAACATATAAACCCATATATCTTTGTAATTAAAATAACTTTTGGGCACAAGGATGAAAGGAGTGTCCTTGTTCAAACTCCACATACCTTAGGTTATGAATTTAGATGAACAAGATTACTTGAGACTCTTTGTCATACTATTGAGTAGGATTCTTGAAGGTTTTGACTTGAGAACCTTGAATCTTAAATTAATTTACAACGACTATGATAAAATCTGGGAGAAGGAATTAGATCTTGCTCTTGAGGGTTAGTCTTGAGAGAAAAACCCTAGTTTTTGATGCTTTAGATGAATCTCAAGTTCAAAGCTTCATTTTGATATATCTAGGTATTTAAAGGGGTGGAAAAAGACCAAAAAGCCTCTTTTAAAAACAAATTTAAATTGTTAAATGGGATCTACGATGGTCCATCTCTTGCTCGACGATCCATCAGCTTGACCATCGCAATTGAACCAGAATAAGTACTTACTATCTTAGTTAGGATGGCTTTGGTGATGGTTCATCATTAGCTCGATGGTTCGTTAGCCTGACCATGGACCTGTGAAAGAGTCTACTACCTCAGTTGTGACGGCCGAAGCGATGGTCCATGCTAACTCGATGGTTCGTCGACCTGCCTGTCGCTCCAGGGTAGTTCAGACAGTTCTCTGTAAAGCATCCATATCTTTCTACTCCAACATTAGATTTTGGAGAAATGGGTATTGTTGGAAAGCTAATTCAATTTCCCATATGATAAGAAGTCAAAATTAAGGAAATTCTACATGGTTTACAAATTACTCACTCAGGAAGTCATCCCTTAATATTTTGGAGACTAAATTAGACTTAAAGAAAGTTCAAGAAATTACTGGGGTACTAATCATATATTTTGGGTATGACTTGACTTATGTAAGTTGTATTCTAGATAGTGTTGGGTTCAAGGTGGAGGTCTAGGTTATGAGTGGTGGGTACCATTCATATTAGATTGTATGACTGTTGTGGACAATATAAGTTGTTTTTTTGGTATTAAATTATTAATTATGGTTTTGTCATGTTTTAATTATGTTTTACATGCTTTAATGGTGGTTTGTACAATTGGTTTCATAGAAATACTTAACTGGTAATTGGATTTGGTTTTGAGAATACTATGCACCCAACATGTTTGATAAAATGCCTTTTTTATTGCATTTACTATATTTTGGAACTTTTAATAGTACTATTGCATGATATAGTTTTTTAAGGAACACTAAATAGTCTAAATGGTTAGGAATAGATAAATGTTAAGGGTGGTTATGTTTATGGTTAATTCAACTTCCTTGTTGATTAAATGGGATTACTCAAAGAAAATTAAATAAAGGAACATTTGTGGGGTACATGGGATTCCCCAAGTTATGTTGATGGAATTCAAGATTAGTGGAGATGGTATTTTATGGTATAAAGGGGGTTATGTGTTCCTGATGTTGATGGGCTGCGACAAAGGGTTTTGGTAGAGGTGAATGAATCACGCTATATTATTCATCCTGGTTCAACAAAAATGTATCATAATATCAAAGAGTTGTATTTGTAAAATGTTATGAAGAGAGATGTGGTTGATTCTTTTAACAAGTGCATGGTGTGCCAGCAAGTCAAAATTGAGCACATAAAGCCTGGAGGGTTGTATCAAAAAATTAGGTTGCCTGAAGGGAAATATGAGGTAATAAATATGGATTTCATAATCAATTTTCCTCAATCTCAAAACCAATTTTATTTGGTTTGGGTCATCATAGATAGGATGACAAAGTTTGCTCAATTTTTGCTACTGCAGACTAACTTTTTAGCATAGGACTATGTGAGACTGTATCTTCAGGAGATTGTAAATTTGCATGGGGTACCTATTTCAATTATCATTTATTGTGGTACATAGTTTTTATCTCACTTATATCAGTCTTTTCAAAAAGAGATGGGTACTAGGTTTAGTCTCAATACTGATTTTCATTCGTAGATGGATGGGCAAGTAGAGAGTACTATTCAAATATAGAAGGACATGGTTCATCCATATGTTATTAATTATGGTGGAAATTGAGTTGAGTATTTACATTTTGTAGAGTTTCTTATAATAATAGCTATCATTCTAGAATTGGGAAGGCCCCTTTTGAGGCATCGTATTATAGGAGGTGTATATCTCCTATTTGGTGGTTTGAGCTTGGTAAGGCCGATATGTTCGGTCTGGATTTGGTTTATCAGGAAATAAAAATAGTAAAGGTGATTTAGGATAGTTTTAAGGCTACCTAAAGAAACCAAAAGTCCTATACGGATGTAAGAAAGTTGGGGATAAAGTGTTCCTAAAGGTATCTCCTATGAAGAGAGTGATGTGGTTGAGTAAAAAAGGGAAGCTCAGTCCCTAGTATTATGGTCCTTATGCGGTTTTGTGGAAGGTTGGTAACATGGCGTATGAATTGGAGTTGCCTTCTAGTTTTGAGCTTCATTCATCCAATTTTTCATGTATCTACGATGAAAAAGTGTCTTGGTGATCCTTCTTCGGTAGTTCCTTTGGAAGGATTGGCTATCTTTGATGCTCTATCCTATGAAGAGGTCCCGATTGTTATATTGGATCATAGGTTCATCAGTTATGGACCAAGGGTGTGGCCTCGATTAAGGTTCTATGGAGGAACCACAGAGTGGAAGAGGCTACATGGGAAGCAGAAGCAGACATGATATCCAAATATCTGCATTTATTTTCTTCTCTGGATATTTGTATAGAATGTAAGTGCTCCTGATCAGGTCTTTATTTTCTAACTTTGTTAAGGGTTAGAATAAATCCTTGCATCTTTATTGTATAACTTGGTCAAAGGTTGGATTAATATTTGATATTGGAAATAAATCAATCTTGTGTTTGACCTACCTTGTTCATAATTCTAGACGAATGATCCTAGTGGTGAACACTAAAACACCATAGGTTTTGAAATAATAGAAAATATCCTGGATTTCTAGTTTCTTGTCAAGATATGACTAGGGGTACAGGTAGTATGCTAGGGTGCAATTAGTAAGGGTTGGTTGTACACTAACTAGTGTTGGTTGGTGGGCTATATTGAGTTCTGCAAAAGGTACAACTTGGAGGGTACGGGTTGATATGGGTCGTATAGTTTGCGTCTTTCCTTTACTTTACCTGAGACTTAGTAACTTAAGTTAGATATAAGTACGAGTAGCTCACCATGAGCCTAAGATAGGGTATAAGTCCTACTATTGACACATATGGTAGATAGTTTTTATTTGTTCTTTGGTTTTATTCTACCAGAGATATAGTTTAGAGGTACTAATAATTTGGTTTGGGTATGACTTTGTTTAGGTAAGTTGTATGTTGGACAATGTTAGGTTTAAGAGGGGGCCTAGGGTATAAGTGGTGGGTACCACTAGTATTAGAGGGTATGAGTCATACCACCTGACGGGAATTTTAACCAGTTTAAGTTGGGGTAATCTGGACATTTCCCCACTTAACCACTTAAGGCCCCATGACTTATAACCCTATTGGGACATCATATACCCTATTATTATAATCTTAAACACTTACAAAAACTCTTTGATTCTCTATAAGGATTTTGGGTAAAGGAATGCTAAGGTTTCATCTTGAGGAGTAATTTGGGGATTGTTTGGGTCATTTCTCTCCATCATCATCATCATCATAATCTAAGGCATGTACTCCTCCCGCATTGTTAGTTCCAACTAAAGGCACGATTTATACAATATTTTAATGGACTGATTATTGTATGGTTTTAGGGTTTTCAAATAGATCTTGTTCTTTTAGTATTAAAAGATTGGTTATGGTTTTCCCATGTTTTAATTATGTTCTTACATGCTTTAATGGTGGTTTAGACAATTGGTTGCATGGCAATTGTTAATTTGTTACTGGAGTTGGTTTGGGGAACACTATGCCCCTAACATGTTTGATAAAATACCTTTGATAATGCTTTTTTTATACTATGGAACTTTTAATGGAACTATTGCATAGTATGGTTTGGTAATAGAACCCTAAATGGTACAAATTGTTTGGAATGGAAAAATGGTAAGGTTTGGTGGTTATGGTTATGGTTAATTAAACTTCCTTGTGTGGTACGTAGTATTCCCCCAAGCAAACTTAATAATGGAACACTTTTGGGGTATACGGGATTCGTCCAAGTTAACATGATAATGTAATCTATGTGTACATGGGAATCCCTTCACATAAAGAGGATTGCTTAGTATATTTTTTACAAGCTATAGTCGGTCAGACGACACCATTACTCATAGCCTAGGTTCATAATAATAATGAAATAAAGGTTTGGTTGGATGGTAGTAGTTTTAATTTGAAAATAAAGATGGGGTTTTTTTAGCTAACTGTTAAAGTGTGAGTCCAATGGATGGACACAAGAATCTCATGTTTGCCGACTCGAGGGATTGGTCAAAGTGACAAAATATGGTACTATGAGGTACATGAGAATCCTCTAAGTACACTGTACATATATATCATATAGAGAAAAGAGTACTTGGGAATACCTTACTTTTATGGTATCACTAGTTTGTATGGATAAATGCACCGAGGCTCGTTCAGGGGACTACACTGGACCCATATAACCTACGAGTGGTTCTAGGATGGTTAAGCTACACATACCCAGGTTAATGGATTTAAAGGCATACTAAACCCGTTCTGCTTTCCCAACATAGTTATGTATATATGTATGGTTTGTATGCATATTGTTGGTTTACTTGGTTTTACTGGATGACATTATATTATCCTTATCCTGAGTTCATGATAGAGTTCACACACTAACATATCTTTGGGCGACTATATCCCCATACGACGCAGGAATCGGCCATTCTACTCCTGTTGCTTAGTGTTCGAATTCCTTATAATCTAATAGATTGATGCGTGAAATTTACTATTTCGGAGGGATCCATTTCATATCATGGATTTTTTTTCATACTTGGTTTCTTTTATGGATATTGGTTTTGGCTATGGTTGAGGGCATGTCCTAACAGGATATTGTTTTTCTTTTAGTTAGAGGATTTTTTGACTACTATGGGTTGGAAGGGAGGGATCAGTATTAGTGTCAACCTTAGTATTGTCATTAGTATTAGGGTTGATACTATTGAACTGGATTAATGATTGTTTCATCCTCTCATATTATGTTATGGATAGTAACTTGGTTATTGTTTTGGTTATTGGCTCATGGTTATGTTTAGTAATTGGTTATTATTATGGGTTTGGAAGGTTGGACTCATTTGGGTAAGTCACGGTCCTAGACCTATCCCAGAGTCTAAAAATTGAATAAATTATGCTATGTTGTTATATGTTAAGAATTTATCCGACTCTGGGTACATGCTGCTTAGGTTGGGTATCAAGGGTGGTCTTCGATCCTGGTTGAACTTGAGATGGAATTACGATAATGTCCTAGTTGGGTCAATTCAAACAACTTGCTGGTTATTTTGAGCAGCTACATTCTAGGCCAAAACATTGAAATCAGTCCTAAATTCGGCTTAGAAAACATGTTCATTTAGAGGGTGTTCATCAATAGGTTGTGCTACGGGATGATCCCTGTTCCTTGTTCCTCTATTTCATTTAGGAGACATTAACTGTAAATGGATGAAGGATGAATAATAAAATGGAATTCAACAGAGCTCACACTCTTTTGCATGACATAAATACTGAGACAAGGAAGCTTTCCTAAAAAGTCTCATAACCACTCACCCATAAGTGTGGCATGCTTCACACCCATTCATAAGACTCTACTCAATAGAACTTTTAGAAAACGGAGGATACTTTAAAACCCAGGCTCTGATACCATTTTTTAAATGACTCGAGGATACCCCTTAGTCATAACATGGCGCTTAAGTCCTCAAGTAACCCCAAGCTAATCCATGATCTGGCACTTTCTATGAGCACAAATTATAATACTATCATAAGCATCATACACGAAAGAAAAACTGATAAAAGCACCATCAAGATTAAATACTAAAATAATACTTCACATATTTGAAGCTAATAATAAAGATAAAAAATAAGTTAGACAATCTGGATAACTTAATATCTAAAAGCCCCTAAGACATTGGGAGTTGATGGTACAAGCCCCAAACAAACTCCAACTGAATTAAATAAAAGAAAATATAGAAAATAATTACAAATTCTTGTCCTTGATAGGTGAGGACTCCTATAACTATTGTTGAGTGGTACTGAGCTAACTAAGGGAGATCAAGTAACTGAGCATTCCAACTTATATTATGAAATCAATATAGTGTAAAAGAGACTATGCAGTCAGTACTTTGAATGTACCGGTACGTAAGATCAGCAATAACTAAAATACATATGGATAGTGAACATGTAAAATAAATTCAAAACCAAGTTAAATATGTACTAAAATAATTTGTAAAACTGAATAACTAAGAAGCTTATAAATTTAAAACTTTTTCATGCAAATGTTGAAATGCCTTGGACTTTGGATATTGCAAATTTCCTACACTTTAGGCTCTCTTCCCTTCTTACGATTCCATACGAGTAGTATGGGTTGGTTACGGCTGAGGTGACCCCATTCATAAGTTAACTAATATGATATTGGCCATGTTCTATCCTGGTTATGAGAGACTCCTCAAGAGTCATATGATCATGCGATGAGTGGTATAGGTCCAGTCGTATGTTGTCTAGTGTCCATGAACTTTTTGTTCTATGTTGGTCATGACTTGACCATACGAGTCAAATAGTAAGGAGATGATTTGGGCAAAGGAGTCCAAATTTGAATAGAGTGTGGTGTCTAACCTTCTATTAGGGTGATGACTTGATGGTACCAATCGTATTATATGGTGATGAGTAGGAGGGTCAACTCGTACCTACCTGGGAGTTTCTACAACTTTTAAGTCTAGGGTATTTTGAACATTTCCTACCCAAAGAACTTAAGACCCAAAATCTTATAAAATAAATTGGGAATTTATTCTACACTTACCAAGATTGAAACACTCTCTAAACTCTCTCAAAAATATTTAAGGAAATATTTGGATAGGGTTTCCTTAAGGTGGTCATCTAGAGGCTTAAAGATAAAAATTCACTCTATGAATCTTTGTAAATAAGGGATGTTACTCTTCCTTTGTTGTTTCACTAAAATCAGAAGTTTAAATCATTGTTTAGGAATCATTAATGGTGGTTTTGAAAACCATGGTTAAGGACTTGGTTGCATAATATTTGACATTGCCTTCCCATGAATTTTAATTTTTCTTTAGGCAGTTTTACTGATGGTTTTGCACTTGTGGGTTCTTGGGAATTGGAATTTGAACTAAGGGGTCAAGTTTAACCATAACTTGATGGTTTTTAGCTTGAAAAATGGCATGATAGTACTATGCCCTCAACCTATTTGTGATATTGCTAAGGAGAATGACCTTGTCATGTGTTGAATTATGTTTTCAACAAAGCAATTAACCTAATAATGTAAATGGTTGGTAAATGATTTTATGGAAGCCTTGTTGGAGATACATTGGTTTGAAATACTAAATGGGTTTGAGTACCTAAACAATTAATTGACTTGATGTATTTGTTTAGACAATGGGTTAGAGTCCCAAGTTGATTAATAATGGTCATGGCATATTGTACATTTGCAAGTGGGGTTGGTATGAACATACCCATGGGATGAATTGGGTAAGCAACTAGGTTAATCGTTGTTTATGTGTAATAAATACTTTAAATTGGCATTAAAGTGAGGTGTGTAGCCTGGCCGTGAAAGTGAATACAAGGCACTAACACTGGAAATCGCTCTAGACCGTGTGGATGTCTATATGATAGTAACGTTTGAGTCCCCCCAAAAAGTATATAAAAATATGTATATTCTCTAGTTCATGAATATGTATATTCTCTAGTTCATGCGGCTTCATACACTGGGGCCCTTCTATTAAGGGGAGAGCTAGGTAGATATAGCTTATGGGTGCCTTGTTATATGAAGGTTATGCTACACAACCCAGGTTAAGGTTTCTTTAAATGAATGCTAAACATTGTTCTCTATCCTGAAAAGATATATATGAATATGTATGTATGTGATTCCATATGATTATTGGGAAAAGACATCGTTTCCATCCCAAACTTTACAAGAAAAGTCAAATCCATGCCTAAACTATATAAGTGACCTATTAAACACCTAAACTATAAAAAAGTGAAACTTTTTAATCCCTATAAAGAATTATACCACTTGCATGTGGTGTGGTGTTTCACACGCTCCGGCAAGTCAGTGCCACGTTAGCATGATATGAAAAAAAGAATAAATTTATTATTTTCATAAATTTTTCTTTTTTCTTTTTGATTTAAATTCTTTTTCTTTCTTCTTTAATATCCAAAATCTCCATTATTGTCCAAAACCTCCATTGTTATGAGTTTAATTTTTTTCTTTTTCTTCAATATCCAAAACCTCCATTGTTGTCCAAAATGTCTATTGATATGAACTCAATTTTTTATTCTTTCAATGTCCAATTATAGATACACTTTTCTGCACAGTGGAATCCAATTATATGTGCAGAAAAGTTTTATTCTTTTTTTTTTCTAACTTGATATTTAACTTGTTTAGCAAACAAGGTGCAACACTAAAATTGTATCAATTTCATCACCGGTGATATAGCTCCGGCGTTGATTGCTTGATACACCGCCATGCACAACTAAACTCTACACACTACCCATATAATACAAAACCTCACTACCTCAGTAGTACTATAATTTCCCCCAAAACTAAAACCATCAAAAGACCAACAACAACCTCAATCCTCAAATAACAACAACAATGGAAAGTGTCTTTTACCAACATTTACCCCGTATCATAATCTGCCAAGTCAAACCCGACTTCATGAAATTCGAGCTCCGAGACATAAATTCCAGCATAGCTAACGCTCTTCATCGTATAGTGATAGCTGAAGTCCCAACCATAGCAATCAACCTTATAGAAATCAAAGTGAATTCGTCTATCTTAAATGACAAGTTTATTTTATATTATTTATATTTAATACCATTAACGAGTTCACATACTATAAGTATGAGGTTTTCACGTGATTGTGATGCTTGTGATGGTGATGGACAATGTTTGTATTGTTTAGTTGAGTTTTATTTGAGGGTTAAGTGTTTGAATGATCAGACACTTAGATTTGAGGTCGATAATTAGATTTAATGGTTAAATTGAATTAGGGAAGAAGAAAGAGAATAAATGTCAGCCATTTTTAATCGTTCAAAATTAGAATTTTCAATTTGGGGATTTTTTAATGTAGAGAAGAAGATGGATGATGGATGCTGGGGCTGGGTGGGGAATATTTTAATTTTTTTGTTATTTTTGACTTAGATGAGCTATTTTTTATTTAATAATTATGTTTTTCCACGACATAATTAGGGTGTAAAATTTTTCACTTTTTTATAGTTTCGGTATGTAATAGGTCACTCAAATAGTTTAGGTATGGATTCGACTTTTCTTGAATAGTTTGGGGTGAAAATGATGCCTTTTCCCTATGGTTATTTAATTTGATTTTAAATGATGGCATTATTTTATTGCTTTATCCTGAGTTACATGCTAGCGCTCCAACTACTATATGTCTCCAAGTGCTGTATCTCCATGCTATGCAGGTACAAGAACTCCTTCTACATTTTCTATACAGTGATCTGTTACTTAGGTTAGTTTGTGAGTTGACATTGAAATGGTGAGCTTCAATGTTTTGGTCCTTATTTCCTTAGTCTTAGACTTTATTTTTGTTATTATAGGGTATATGTCCTAATATTTTATTAACATTTAGTTTTGTGGAGGCTTTGTTGGATTATTATGGAATTGGGTGGTTTGGTTAACTGTTTCGATGATGGAGAGATGTCTGATTAACGGTGGATGTTATAGATACATGGTGAACCATTATTAGTTTTTTATGTTATCTTATTATTTTTTTGAAATTCATACAACATTTTAGTTGGTGGTGTTGGTTCAGTTAGATGAATGTCATGATCTCTGATCCACATGGGACTTGAGATACCCGTCATGGCTAGGCCCTGGTTCAGGTCATGAAAAAGTTAGTATCAGAGACCTAGGTTTATGGTCAAATGGGTGTCCACAAATCCGTTCCATGTAGATTCTACTTTATGAGTGTGTAGTGCTCCACACTTATAATTGAGAGGCTGTGAGACATCTACGAATGTTTCCTTATTGTCGTACTTTAAGATATAGAGTCTAAGGTCAAATATTACCATTTGATTGATTTTTCATATCTTGCCTCCCAGACAATATAAAGCTCATGAAAACTCTTCTTCCCCAATAAAGGATAATACTAATAGGACATCTCCAGCTTTTGGGGTATAGACCTAGTTTAGGGGTCCAATTCTCGATTATCTCTTGGAGTTCCACCAATTCCCACTATCCCAGTTTGAGATCCTCAAGCTGATATGATGAAATCTGAGGTTTGTTAGTCTATTCTTATATTGGCTCAGCTGGTAGCTTTTCAATCCGAGCATAACACTCCATCTTCTAAGACTCCAAGGGTTGGACAATTCATAAGGTTGAGTCCTCTAACTTATATTGGAGTTAAGGTTGAGGAGGATCCCAAAAATTTTATTAATGAATGGATAAGATATTCCATATTAAGTATGCATTAGATATTTAAGGTATGGAGATTGCTACCTACCAATTGAAGGATACAACATACAAGTGTTATGAAGAGTGTAAGCAGTCTAGGGAAGGTGATGCTGACTCTACACTGTAGGATGACATTTCTAGTGCCTTTTTAGACTACTTCTTTACTTAGGAGTTGAGGGAGAAAATACTGGAAGAATTTTTAAACCTAAGATAAGGTAGGATATCAATCAAGGAGTATGCCTTAAAATTCCATTAGTTTTCAAGGTATGTTCCTTAGTTGGTGTCTATAATGAGATCAAGAATGTATAAGTTTACTTATGGGTTATCCCATGAGTTTATTCTAGAGAGTAAGGTCTCCTTGTTTAATAAGGATATGAATATTTCTCGACCTATGGTGTATATGCATTATGTTGAGGAATAAAAAAAAAGTGGGCTGAGGTTGGTAAAAGGTAGAGTAAGAAATCTAGATCTTCTGAGCAGGGTAGAGGCCAGTAGCAAAGTATTAGAGATGGGATAAAATGGCCTAAGATAAATTGTGGGAATTATGGTTTTTCTCTATAGCTAGTAATCTTTACCCAAAGTTATTGGATGATAATTTTTCATAGCATGGTGAAGGGTATAGGTCATAAGGTGCAAAAGCTTAGGTTGGTGGGGCTTAATCCGCTCCATCATATCCTCCTTGTAGATCTGTGGTCATCTTCACCATAGATAAAGTTAGAAGGGAAGAAATTAATATTTTAATTATGGTTAGATCAGCCATATAAAATATCATTGTTCATCTAGGGTTCCTTTTGTGGTAAATAAGATTGTTGTTTCCTCTTCATCAGCTCCTGTACGAAAGGGTGTTGCTTCTGCTTTTGGTACTGGCACTGACTAGAATTACATATATGCTCTTGTTTTTTGTCAAGCCTTAGAGGTGCCCCCACTGTTGTTAATGTTATGTTGAAACTCTTTTCCTATAATGTGTACTCTTTTTTTAAGCTAGGGTCTACTCTTTCTTATGTGACCCTATTTGTGGCTATGCATTTTCATTTTTATCCTGACTATACTTTGAACTTTTTTTTATGTCTAAGAAGGTGGGTGTCTCTGTTATTGATAAAAGAGTCTATATGAGTTGTTTGGTATCTATTGTGTGTCGGGAGACTTTGGAAGATCTGTATGAATTACACATTGTTGTTTTCAATATCATATTAGGGATGAATTGGTTACACTCGTTTTATGCTTCATTAGATTTTCGGACCCCTAAGGATATATTTAAATTTACCAATAAGTCAGTTATTGAGTGGGAGAGTGGTTCCCTATCTCCTATGTCTAACAATTTATTCTGGTGATGATTGATGGAACCAATAGTATGATATGGTGATGTGTGGGAGGGTCAACATGTACCCTCCGGTGGGTTTTAATAGCTTTTAAGTTGAGGTTATTTTGGACATTACCACTCCAAGACCTTAAGACCCCATGTCTTATAACACAAATTGGGCATTCATTCAACACTTAATAAGAGGAAAACACTCTCTAAACTCTCTAAAAAAATACTTAAGAAAGATTGGGATAGGGTTTCTTTAAGGTGGTCATCTAGAGTCTTAACGATTAAATTTTCTCCGTGTATCTTTGTAACTCAGGCATCTGACACTTAGTTCATTGTTAGTTTACTAAAAACATATATTTAAGGCTTTGCTCATGACTCATTATTTATATTTTACGTTATCTTATTATATGTTTGGAATTCATCTGATATTTTAGTTGGTGGTGTTAGTTACGTTAGGTGAAGGGATGATCTACGATCCATGTAGGAGTTGATAAACCCATCTTGGCTAGACCCTGATTAGGTCTTGACAAATCTATCATAGTATAACATGAGTATTGAACTGAAACAATGAGAACTATCATGTAACCAACATGCCCCAATCTGAGATAATCAGGGTCCAACCTATAACCTAAGATGGAAGGATGTCACTACCTTGCCATGAGTACTAACACTGGATGGAAATATGGATTCAACAAAGCGATGTCCCAAAGGAATTGGGTGTCAGTCCTCTACTTGTGGGTGACTTCTAACAGAATGTCAGTCCTCTACTAGAGGGTGACATATCATAACCTATGCTAGATACATAGTTCTAAAACTTAAGGATTGCTACTAAAGGTCCAGTCATCAACTAGCGGATGATCCTTTATCCCTATGTTTGATCGGTGCTAAATCCTACTCCCTACTGAACTGACACTGGTACTGATTAAAGTTAACTAGACTCACAACTGATAATTGCTCAACATGAATATGATAATCTGAATATGACGATAAAAGCTTTACCCTACTGACACGAAACTTGTAAATCTAAAACAAGTGAAAACATGTAGGTATCAAGTGTTCATAATCATCCAGAACTAAATAATTCCTTAAATACGATAACATCATTTCAAACACTATAGCAGAATTCATGATTCGTAAACCCCAAAACATAGCATAGTTCACTAATGTAATGAAATTCCTGAATATGAATACAGGAATATGTAGACTTATGAGAACAACATGATTACATGGTTTATTTCATAACTTGAGAAATTGACATGGTAGCAACTGAACATGATGTAGGTGGCTTTAATTATAAAGCATTTAAGAGTTAATTCACATAGGAAAACCCAAAGTTATCATTTTAATTCTAAACTATTAAGAATAATTTGAGTAATTTCAAAGTTAGAATTGAAATTTCATGAATTAGGATAAAGTATTTATACTCTAAAAGCAAAGGGTTCTTGGGACTCAATGGGTGTAAGGGATCCCGTTGATGAATATCCTACATAAATGAGTTGCTTCAATCTTTGAAGAAAACTAGGAATTGGGACCTTGAATGCTGAATTCTTGGGAATAGTTATGGTTTTGCGTTCTTTAGGATGGGATGATTTTTAGTATTGTTAACTATTGGAAAAAGGAGAAAATAGTGCCCCTCTTAGGTTTTAAGACGTCAATTGGGTATTTAGGGTGAGGTGGAAAAGACCCAAATGCCCTTTGAATCTTAAAATGATGTTGCAAGATATTATAGTCTTCGTAGCACATAGGCTATCAAGGAGACTATCCTTTGTGACATGACATTTATCATAGAGACTAACCTTCGTGCCACGTCATGTATCGACGAGGGCCAGTCTCCATGACACATCCAAAACATAGAGGCATTCTTCCTCCGAGGCCCAAAATACCTCGAACCCCTTTGTAAAATACTAAAAATCTCTTGGATGACATTTTTAACATCCCTAAACTTATTTCAACTAATAAATTAACTTTTGGACCTCGAGAATGCCAAAAATAAAATGTTCAAAATCTTGGGATCTTAAAAATTCCATGTCACTTTTACTTAGTGCAAATTAAATGTCTTTAGGACTTCTAAACAAGGAATTAATAGCTAAAAACTCATCTAGAATCTTGTGGGGTATTACAGACAAGAGGAGAGGACCATCCATACTTTAGGAGATATGATAAGGGCCTTGTAATCGATATTATAGGTAGTTGGGTAGATCATTTTCCTTTCATTGAGTTTCCATACAATAAATATCACTCTAGTAGTGGGACGTCTCTTTTTGAAACTCTTTAGGACGAGGCTTATAGATCTAGTATCAGGTGATTTGAGGTTGGTGAGACTAGATTGTTTGGTCCAGACTTGGGTTACAAAATAATGGAGAAGGTGAAGGTGATTAGGGGTACACTTTAGACCGCACAAAGTCGTCAAAAGTCCTACGCGGATGTGAAATATAGAGATTTGTAGTTTGAGTTTTACGATTGGGTGTTCTTGAAAATATCTCCCGCGAAGGGAGTTATGAGATTTGGGAAGAAATGCAAGCTGAGAACCCATTATGTTGGCCTATATTTTATTTTGAGGAGAGTAGGTAATATTGCTTATGAGTTTGAGTTATCTTTGAATTTAAGTTCTATTCATTCGGTGTTCCATGTTTCGATGTTGAAGAAGTGTGTGAGTGATCCTTCTTTTGTTATGCCTATTTAGAGTGTTGGTATTTTGGACTCCTTGTCTTATGAGGAAGTCCATTTAGAGATTATGGATAGATAAATCCATCATTTCAGGACTAAGGATGTGTCTTTGGTGAAGTTTCTATGGAGGAACCAAAAGGTTGAAGAAGCCATTTTGGAAGCTAAAAAGGACATTAAGTCGAAGTATCCATTCTTGTTCCCACACCGGATAATTGTTCTTAAGGTATGTGTTTTCTGACTCTTTTTGTTTTCAGACTTTGTTAAAGGAATTCTGGTTTTGTTTATGTTATAAATTAGTGCTAATGAATGCCTTAACTCCTCATTCGGGGACGAGATGATCCTACGGTGGGAAGTTACCCCAATTTTTTTCTCTAAAATTTCTTAGTTTCTAGTTCACTGCCCAAGGCACTACTTTACTAATGAGTTGTGATAACTTTATACGAGTTGTATAGTGTCCCGACTCGAGGATACCCTATAGTTGTGACCACAGTGGTTACGGTCACAAGTAACCGCAAGATAAGCTATAACCCAGTACCTGTTGTGAGCACTGAATAAATAGAAATTAAACAACATATGTGGAACATAATCTAATAAGATACTGTAAATTGGAAAAACTGAAATACATAATACTGACATGCCAGAAGCATCTAATAAAACTAAAAGAACCGATAGACTATCTAACTGATTGTCTTAAAACATCTTAACATCATGAGAAGTTGATGGGACAAACCCCAACTAACTCCGACTGACTGAAGATAAGAAGTTGCTAAAATAACTACAAAAGCTTATCCTTTCCTTGATGGATTAGAACTCACCACTACTACTACTTGATAATGATGAGTTGTCTAAGAACGGTCGAGAAACTGAGCGTCCAAACTTATGTTATAATACAACATAGCACAAAGGAAACGTATGTGGTCAGTACTTTTAATGTGCAGCTATATGAGATAACGATTGACTAAAATGTATGAGATAATTGAGAATGAATGCATGAACATATAATAGTTGAGAATGTAAGACCAAGCATAAACATGTTACTGAGACAATCTGAAATATCAAGAATTGAAATTCGTAAAACTGAATAACTGATAATCAGTATACTTAGTCAAGCAAACCTTAGATGAGATACACGCAAATACTAACTGATACTGTCGGAGGTATCATGTTACTAACATTCCATATTCTGAGATAATTGGGGTCTAGCTTGTAACCCTATTTGGAAGGGTGTTAGTATCGTGCCAAGGTTACTAGCTCTGGCTATGCGGATCCACTAATCTGTTGTCCCGAAGGACCAGGGCATCAAGCCTAAACTGATGGATTACCCCTTAGAGGAAGTCAACCCTAAACTAAGGGGTGACCACTCATATCCTATGCTGGATACATATTTCTAGAACACAAGGAGTGCTACTAACGACTCTTCCTACACTGACGGGGAAGCCGCCATCACTGCATTTTCTCGATGCTAGATCCTACTCCTAACTAAATTGACACTGGTACTGACTTAAGTTCAACTAAACATAACAACTGATAGTTCTCAACATGATCATAAAAACTGAGTAAAAGGATAGGATTCATGGTATAACTCACTTATTGGATTCATGGTATAACTCACTTATTACTTGAAAATCTGAAATTATGTAAACACATTGGTGTCAAGTGTTCATAACCCGACCACACTAAATGATCATAAAATACAATATCAAGCTTAAAACTATAGTATGGAACCATGGTTCAAATATTCATGACATAAGAATTTCACCCAATAAGTGAGAAGCATGAATTTGAACATAGAGATGGGTTAGGCATGAGAAAACAACATGATTACATGGATAAATTCATAGCTTAGGGATTTGACAAGAAAACAGTGGAACATGGAATGAAATCTACCAACTCAAAAGATGAAACAACTTAATTCACTTGTAAACCTGACTTTTAATTGATTTGGTAAGGGATTTATGGATTAATTGCATGAAGTAAAATAATATTAATACAATCAAGTTAAAAATATGGTTTTTTGGGCTCAATAGGTGAAAGAGACCTATTGATAAATACCCTCATACCTCAATAGATAGTTTTTTGAAGATTTCTTAATGGTTTCTTGAACATGGAAACTTGAACTCTTGATTTCTTGAGAAAGGATCTTGGGTTTTTTTATTGGGAAAGATAGAGGGTTTCTTGAGTGAGAAAATAAGGGAAAAGGGCATAACGTGCCCTATGGAGGTCCCCAATTGTGTTAAGGATGAATAGGGTTAAGGAAAAATAACTCAAATGCACCTTGGGCTCTTAAATCATGAAGATTTATGGGAATGACCATCGCTTCACGTCTCTCTCTCTAGGGGAGGAAGCAATGCTCTGCGTCACTTACTACATGGAGAAAGAAATGCATCACGGACCCAGGCACCATGGTAGAGACTAATGCTCCGTAGGCTTATCGCATTGGCTTACTATTATAGTCATCAAAGCACATCTCAAATCTTGTCCAAAAATCCTTAAATTCTCTAGAGACAGACTATTAACCTACTTAAACATGAATCAACTCAAAAAGCAATGTCTTAGGGCCGAGAAGGCCAAATTTAAAATCTGTGAAGTGTAGGGGTCTTGGAAATGACTAAGTCCTTAATACTTAGTGAAAATTTCAAGACTTGGACCCTTTAAGCATGCAACTACAACTGAACGAGCTTAGAATCTTATGGGGTATTACAATATCTCCCCATTAGGAATATTCATCCTCGAATGAGGGTAGTTAAACTAAGACCACTAAGGCAGCTGATATCGTACACTCAATATGCATGGCATAGGACATGATTAGATAATTGTGCCAGAAGCATGATACATGAACTGAACTGTTTTCATGAATGCATGCAATGACATAAGACTGGTTACATAGCCAAAACTAAGAATGGAAAAGAGTCACTCTAAGGAAAAATCTTTACTTCAAGCTGAATCTGAGTTTGTAGAGAAAAAATGAGGGTACTTGGCTTACATATCTGCTTCTGTTTCCCAAGTACCTCCCTCAACAGACTGATTTTCCCATAGAACATAAACCAAGGGTACTTCTTCATTCTTTAGCCAACGAATGTAATGGCCAAGGATCTCAGCGTTAACATCTTCATAGGAAAGGCTATCCTAAACATCAATACTTTTTAAAGGAACAAAGTAAATTTAATGATTAATACATTTATTTAACCAAAAAACATGGAACACTGGATGTACTGATACCAAATCCGTTGGCAATTGAAGCTCATAAGCTAACTTACCAAAACAAGTCCAGATTCGATAAAGTCCAACATATCGGGGAGTGAGCTTTCCTTCTTGACAAATCTCTTAACTCTTTTCATAAGAAAAATTTCAAATAAACTATGTCACTGACCTCAAACTCAGGATCCCCTCTTCTTATATTTGCATAAGATTTATGATCACTTTCGGTTAACTTCAACCTCTCCTGAATCAACTCAAATTTCTCTATTGCCTCAAATACCTAATCTAGCCCTATCAAATAAGTCTCACCTGCTCCAACCATATAATAGGAGATCTACACCTCCTTCCATAGAGATTCTCAAATAGATCTATCTGAATACTGGAGTGACAACTACTGTTGTAGGATAACTCAATTAGAGGTAAGATGTCATCCCAACTACCTTTGAAGTCAAAAACATAGACCCTCAACATGTCCTTTATAGTCCAAATAGTCCTCCCTGCCTAACCATCTTTCTGAGGATGAAAAGCTATACTGAGATGAACTTGGGTACCAAGACCCTTCTGAAAAGCCTTCCAAAAGTAAGAGGTAAACTGAGTACCAATATCTTAAATGATGGACAAGGAAATCCCATGCAACTTAGCCAACTCTATCAGATAGAGTCTAGCATATTTCTAAACAGAATATGAGGAATGAACTGTCAATAAATGAGTTGATTTGGTCATTCTATAGACAATGACCCAAATCAAATCATGTTGACAATGCGTATGAGGAAACCCTATCATAAAGTATATATTTACCACCTCCTATTTCCATGTAGGGATGTTGAACTCTTGAAGTTTACCACTAGGCTTTTGGTGCTAAACCTTAACCTGCTGAAAGTTCGAACACTTCGCCACAAACTCTGTAATATCTTTCTTCATACCGCTCCACCAATAGATTTCCCATAATTCATAGTACATCTTAATTGCTCCAGGGTGAATACAATACTCCTCCCCATGCTCTACTACCAAAATTCGCTATCTCAAACAATCAATACTAAGAACACATAACCTACCCTGATAACGCAGTATACTATCTCGCCTTTCGAACAAAGCCTCTACTTTCTAATCTCTAGCTGCCTTATTCAACTGAACCAATCTGGGATACCTATCTTGTTTCTTCTTTCACTTAGGCAACCAAAGAAAATTCTTAACCATTTTGAACCCATATATTACCATCATTTGAATCAACCAACCAAACACCTAATATAGAAAACCTATGCACCTCATGGACTAACTTTCTCTTATTTCCCTCAACATGAGAAGCATTACCCATGGACTATCTACTAAGGGCTTCTACCACAACATTGGTATTGCCTGAATGATACAATACACTCATATTATAATTTTTTAACTACTCAAGCTATCTTCTCTAGCAAAGATTTAGGTCTTTCTACATAAGCATGCACTGTAAACTCTTGTGATCCGTGAACATATCAACATGAACCCGATAAGGATAATTCCTCTAAATCCTTAAGGCAAAGACAACAACTGGCAACTCAAGACCATGGGTAGGATAATTCCGTTCATAGGGTTTAAGTTGGCTAGAGGTGTAGGATATGACCTTACATC
Source organism: Capsicum annuum (assembly GCF_002878395.1). Classification (NCBI taxonomy): domain Eukaryota; kingdom Viridiplantae; phylum Streptophyta; class Magnoliopsida; order Solanales; family Solanaceae; genus Capsicum; species Capsicum annuum. The sequence goes on along the minus strand of NC_061116.1, from coordinate 113,842,565 downwards.
TCTACATCAACACAAAACCAAGATCGTCTATTGAAGCACCACAATAAACTACAAATCCATCTAAACCATCTAGCAAGTTCAAGACTGGGGCTAAGGTAAGTCGATTCTTCCACTCCTAAAAACTCTTCTCACAAAAATTTGACAACTAAAATTTGACCTTCTTCTGAGTTAATTGGGATATGGAGGAAGAAATAAAAGAAAATCCTTCAACAAACAATCAATAATAGCCTTCCCAAACTAAGAAACTCTTGATGTCTAATGGAGAGATGGGTCTTGTCCAGTTTCTCACTACTTTGGTATTTTGAGGGTCAACTTTGATGCCATCACCGGAAATTATATGGCTAAGGAAAGCTATTGTCTTAGCCAAAATTCTCACTTACTGAAGTTAGCGAATAACCAATGATATCTAAAGATCTGCAACACAACCCTTAGATTATTTTCCTGAACATTCTCATTATGTGAATAGACAAGGATATCATCAAAGAATATTATGATGAACAAGTCTATGTACTAATTAAACACCTGAAGACTAGGACGGACAAGTCCAAGTACTAATTAAACACCTTATTCATCAAGTCCATGAAAGTTGAAAGGGCATTTGTTAGTCTGATGGACATAACTAGGAATTCAAAGTGACCATTTCTGAATGTTGTCTTTAGGATGTCACATTCTTTGACTCTAAGATGATGATAACTAGATCTGAGGTCTATCTTTGAGAAAAAACTTGCACCCTAAAGTTGGTTGAACAAGTCATCAATTCTGGGGAGTGGATACTTATTCTTTAAGGTGACTTTATTCAACTAATGGTAGTCGATGCACATTCTGAGAGAACCATCTTTCTTATTCTTGAACAGGACTGGAGCGCCCCATGGAGAAACACTAGGCATGATGAAAACCTTATTTAAGAGGTCTTTTAATTGTTCATTTGATTCATTAAGGTCAGCTGAAGCCATTATGTAAGGTGGAATAGAGAAGGGTTGGGTGTTAGGAAGGAGACCTAATTTGAAGTCGATTTCCCTCTCGGGTTGAACTCTAGGAAGATCTTCAGGGAACATATATGAAAATTAATTTACCACTGGAACTGTGTCAACACTTGGATCCTCAAAAGTTGAGTCTTTGATCCAAACAAGATGGTAAATACACCCCTTAAATATTATTTTTCTTGCTCTAAGATAGGAAACAAACTGACATTTAGGTACTAAAGTACTACCCCTCTATTGAATAATTGGTTCATTAGGAAACTGAAAATGAATGAATCTAATTCTAAAGTCAATAGAGACTAGCATTAGTGGAGATAACCTATACCGAGAATGACATAAAAATAAGTCATGTTGAACTCCATAAGAGCAACTAAAATTTTTTTTGAGATATTGTGATTGGGCAATTTTTGTATACCCGCGAGGCTATAATAGGTTTACCCGCTGAGGTAGACACAGAGATAAGTTCTAACATTTTGAGATTGACATCAAAGTTGATAGATATATAATGTGTCACAAAATAAAGTGAAGCTTTTGGGTATAATAAAACATAAACATAAAGATAATGACCTGTAACATAGTTATAACCACATCTGGAGAAATTTCCTGATAATGCCGAGTATGAAGATCATAAAATCGACTTTGGAGTTGCCTCAATATGGTACTAGACATGGCACTCTATTGAGCCTGGCGAACAACCAGTGCTACTAAAGAATTAGTCTGGCCCTGCTAGCGATCAAATTTTCCCCTTTAAGAAACCACTAGACACTTTCGGATCCTATGGTATGGCTGGCCATATCAAAAACACTTAACACTTCCTGATATACACTCAACGTGAAGGTTCTTACCATATTTTCTATAGAGAGGATTTTTATGACCACTCTTCAAACTACCTTGGGACTTATAGCCCGGTGTTCTATCTTGACTGTCTTGCGTGAATTTAGGCCCTGGGGCACTAGCTGAAGATGGATATGGGGATGAAAATTTTTGATAGAACTGAGAACAGTTACTGACTTCTGACAGTGGCTAATAAAAGTTGAAACTACCTATTATGGACCTTTTATTCTCTCATTATTTTTCCTTAATCTTCTCTTTCATAATTTACGTAGCATGAATCGTAAGTGTAGATAAGTCTATCTCTTTATCAATATGGCAGTCTTACCCTCATTGACTATACTATAAAAAACACCAGACACAAACATACTCATAATAGACCTATTATCTGCCATCATTGTAGGAGCATACCTTTCCAAATGAGTAAACTTTAGTGAGTACGCCTTCATGCTCATATTATCTTGCTTCAAATTGATGAAATCCTGAACGTTATATACCCTCAAATTTAGGGGAAAGAACATGTCTAAGAATGATGTCAAAAACTCCTTGTTATATTTAGGCCCTGCATCAACACCTTAGTCCTCATTCCACTACCTAAACAAGGTGTGAGCTACATCTTGAAAGTGATATATGACTAACTATGCACTTTTACTTGAAGTGACCCATATGATATCGTCCACCTTCTGCACCATATCCAAAAACTCCTATGGGTTCTCCTAAGACTTGGATCCTGCAAATAGAGAGTGATTCATTTGATAAAATACTGAATCATAACTACAACTGTATTTGCTAATTAATTGGCTTGGGAAATAACTAGTTAGTTGTTCTGAGAATCTACAAAAGGGATAGGGTAAAAAAAGCTTCCCTAAATTCAGTGTAAGAGATATGCTCATTCAGGGGATCTTTTTGAACCGATGGTGGTGCAAGATGATCCCAGTTCCTTCTTTTTTTGTTTCATATGGGATGCATTGTCTATAAAAAATAAAGAATGGGTTAGAAAAAGGAATTTAATAGAGCTAATTCTTTTTCGCATGACATATACATTGAAAGAAGGAAAAATTTCCTAAAACATCTTATAGCCTTTTGTCTATAAGTGTGGCACTCTTCACACCCATGCACAATACTCTACTCAACACTACTTTCAGACTATTTACGACACTTTAAAATCATAGGCTCTGATACAATGTTTTTCCATGACATGAAGCTACCCCCTATTTGCGACAATGGTGTTTACATTTACAAGTGACCACAAGCTAACATATGAGCTGGTACCTATTGTGAGCACTAAATAAAAAAGTTATTAAGCACCATATGTGGAAAATAATCTAATAAGATACCATTAATTGAAAATACGTAAATACGTAATACTAACATGCCTGAAATAACTGATAAAATTAAAAGAACTAACTAATTGTCTGAAAGCCTCTAAACATTATGAGAAGTTGATAGGAAAAATCCCAACTAACTCCGACTGACTGAACATAAGAAATTGAAAAAATTACAATAAAAACATATCCGATAATCAATGGGTGAGTGCTCACGACTACTACTTCTATATAAGATGAGAGATCTAAGAATGGTTGGGAAATTGAGCATCTGAACTTATATTATAGTCAACACAGCATAAAGAAAAAATATGTGGTCAATACTTTGAATATACTAGAATATGAGATGAGGACTGACTGAAATGCATAAGTTCACTAAGCATGAATGCATGAACATATAAATCTGAGAATGCAAGACCAAGCATATACATTTTACCGAGATAATCTAAAATTTGAAAGACTGTAATCTCTTTAATTGAATAACTGACAATTTTTACACTTGGTTAATAAAGCCTATGTCGATATACATGGAAATACTAGCTAAAACTATAGGAGGTATTATGTAACAAATGTACCCTAATTTGAGTTAATTGGGGTCCAACCTATAACCCCATTTGAATGGGTGTCAGTACTATGCCACGGGTACTACCACTGGCTATGTAGATCCACTAATCTGTTGTCTCAAAGGACTAGGGTGTCAAGCCTAAACTGATGGGTGACCCTTGTAAGGAAGTAGGGCCTAAATTGATGGTTAGACACTCATATCCTACATTGGATACATAGTTACGGAACTAAGGGACTGCTACTAATGACTCGACCTAAACAGATGGGGAAGACGCCATTCCTGCATTTGCTTAATACTAGTTCCTTCTCCCAACCAAACTGACACTGGAACTGACCTAAGTTTAATTAAACATAACAGTTGATAGTGATCAATATGATTATAAAAACTGAGTAGAATGATAGGATTCATGCTTTAACTAAGTTATTACTTAAAACTCTAAAATCGTGTAAACACATAGGTATCGGGTGTTTATAACTCATCACCACTGAATGATCATAAAATACAATATCAAGCTTAAAACTGTAGTATGGAATCATGGTTCAAAGACTTAAGACATAAATATTTCACCCAATAAGTGAGAAGCATGAATTTGAACATTGGGATGGGTTAGGCAAGAGAAAACAAGATGATTTACATGACTAAATTCATTACTTTAGGATTTGACATAAAAACAATGGATTATACCATAAAATCTTGCAACTCGAAACATAAAATAGCTTAATTCACTTTTAAACACTTGTAAACATTACTTTTAATTAATTTACCAAGGGATTCATGGATTAACCACATGAAGTAGAATAAGATTAATACTCTTAAGTTAAAAATAGTGTTTTTGGGCTCAACGGGTGACAGGGACCCATTGATGAATACCAACATACCTCAATAGATAGTTTCTTGAAGATTTCTTGAGGGTTTCTCAAACATGGAAACTTTAACTCTTGATTTCTTGAGAAAGGAGCTTAAATTTTTTTCTTGGGTAAGAATAAGGGTTTCTTGAGACAGATTTTGAGAGAAAGGGGTAATAATGACCCTATGGATGTCCCCAATTGTGTTTAAGGATGAATTGGATTATGGGAAAATTACTCAAATTGACCTTGGGCTCTTAAATAATAAAATTGTGCAGGAATGACCAACGCACTGCATCTCTCTCTTTGGGGGAGGAAGCAACGTGTTGTGTCACTTACTACAGGGGTGATAGCAGCGTGTCAAAGACCCTGGAACCATTCACATTGGCTTACTGTTTTAGCCATCTAAACATGTCCTAAACCTCATCCGAAAATTCCAAAAGTCTTTCGAGACATATAATTAACCTTCCTAAACATGAATCAACTCAAAAACCAATGTCTCGGTGTCGGGAAGGCCAAAATTAAAATTAGTGGAGTATAGGGATCTTGAAAATCACTAATTCATTACCATTTAGTAGAAATTTCAAGCCTCACACCCCTTAAGAATGCACCTATAAATTAACCAAGTTTAGAGTCTTACAGGGTATTACATATAGCTTTATCTATAACAAAACTAGTTTTGGTTCCCTAAGTTTCTATCTTTATCATGATTGGTACCTAACAAGCCATAAGGTGAGGTCATGAGTCGTAGGGTAGGACTTATGACCAAACTAGTGAGATGGCTCAAGTTTACAATTTTGTTAATGGCTAAGACTTCATAAGTCATAAGGTATGGTCAAGAGTCGTAGGGTGTTACTCATAACCAAACATGTATATGTGCCCTGAATTATTATCCAGACCACGAGTCATGGTGACGACTCATAATGTGTCCTTATGAGTCATAAGGTGACTTATAGTCCCTCGCGGTAGTCTTTAGTATTTTAATTAAGGGTACTTTAGTCATTCCCCTCATTCCCCAATTAAAACTCTAGACCTAAAATACTATAAAAGACACTAGTAACTATCAAGAAGTAACAAGAATTTGATGCTTTTGGTGGTACACAATCCTAGATGAATGCTAGTCTTATGTTCCCATAGCTTCTAACTCTGTAGATTTACTGTGCATTGTCAAACTATTTTAATACCTTGCATGCAGAATCTGATAAGTTATGTACCATCAACTGTCTTTTGGACTAATTGATGAATTTCACCCTTTATCTTTTGAGTGTAAAGATGTTTCTTGACTAACCCTTATAATAGATCCTAGTTAACTAGAACCTCTTGAGTCTTGAGTTATTAGATGAAAAATAATCATCTTACGTGGATGATACTGATTAGCCTATATCAATAATTAATCTCCAAATTACTGTTGTGATCTTTTTTTCCTACTCTCTACCTCAACTGTGAAGCAATTAGTGGATACAAGCGGGATCTTAAAATTGGCCACTACTAAGAAATCAATAAGAATGAATAAGAAAGAATATTTATCTAGAACGACTTAGCACTTCCTTTACTTCTTTGGTCTGTCAGGATCCCACTACCCTAGCTAATAGAATTAGACACTCATATGTTTGAGATCACTCAAGGAATTGATAGATAAATTCATATAATTAATCTCCCAATAATGAAAGAAGAAAACCCAAAGTTTTCAATTTTCAATTGACTAACAAACAAAGAACAATACGATCTCATGATTAGAAGATTATTCTTTAATCAACAGATGTTTTAATGATAAGACCTTAATCCCAAAGGGCCTCTCTTAGCCTCTCTTACTATATGGCCTATTAAGCAAAGTCTAAATGGTATTTATAGATTACAAGAAACCTTAAAAATAAAATCCCAAATAAAATAGGAAAACCTTGACTAAATGTACATAATAATGACTAAAAACATCATAGCAGTGTATGTAGGTTATATGGAAACCCTAGGAAATGATTTCAGAATTATCCAAAAATGCTTGCAGCGGTGGCCACTAACTTTGGCCACATACAGAACGTATGTACCACATACAGACCATATGTGGACCTAGGTAAGTGCCAAAATTTTTGTGTAGAACCAGAACTCTCAAAACTTTTTAGCTCTGCACATACCTTGGTCACAGATGGTACATATGTGCTACATACAGATAGTTTGTACCCTTAGTATGTAACAGAGTCTTCTTTCTCTTGCTCTTGAGTCTCTGGATTTCATGTTTTTTGACTTACATAGGTCACCTATGCCCGATAAGTGGCACATATTCCAAAAATTACCTCGGTAAGTTGCAAAAATCTTCAAAATTTATCATTTTCTTCCTTTTTTCATCCAAAACAATCATTTTCTTCCATTTAGCAATCAATAGATGGTTTCCTACTAAATCACTCAAAAAACACATCAAATCAAACAAAATAGTCGTAAGTACATACATATCCTCAAATTTTAAGCATCGTAAGATCTATAAATTTATAGCACATCAAGACCCTCAACTTAAAGCATTATATGTCCTCAAGTAACAAAAGCACAACACAATCTTTGAGAATGCTTAACCAAAAGAAATCTAAGATACCTATGGCAGTTAATCATCAAATTTATCTTAGAACATATTACCCACTCAAAGTTAAATACTTTAACACCAACTGTGTGTATACATAAAGCACAATGATGTGACACAAAGAAATCAAGCTATGGTATAAAATTAGCAACAAATAACGATGAATATGTATAAGTTACACCAGCCAAATAAGTAAACAACTAGCATGGTAATCAATGTGCCCTCATACCTAAGAAGTCTCACTCATTAATATAAAATAATGCATACAATGCAGCGAAAGTCAAGAGACACTCATGCTTAGAAGAGAAGTTCCGCCAATGCACGTCAAAAACCATAGGGTTTCCCTTATTTTCTTTATCTTGTTTTTAAAATAGTCAAGTTAGGATCACCGTAGGACATTATTCAGATTGTAATGTTGGCTTGAGGGGCTATTGTTGGTACTTATGGATATCAAGTGACTAAGCCTTCTTGGTACAACACTAACTTTGTGGTCCACACTTTAACCAATTTTTTTTTATTTTGCCTTTTGTTCTTTATTGCACAATTCGGTTGGGTGTGGTTTCTTTTATTCTTTCTTTTTCAACTTTTTCAACCCTTATTTCTTATTCTTTTTGTTTGATAACACACCTAACCTTACTTTCTTTCTATCTTATTTAACCCTTCTTCAAAACCTCTTTATATTATGCACCTCTATGATAGCCACTATCAACTTAGGCAAATTACCTGAGTTGAGGTGTGTAATGTCCAAGGATGACTAGGGCCAAAATATGTTAATTCTAACAAAATTAAAAGGAAAAAGGTAAAAATAAAGAAATATGTTATATAGGCTCAAAGACAGTGATCAAGGGACACTCAGGCTCATAAGGAAGGTCATTTAGACTAAAAGTAGACTAATATTAAAATATACCTGTGATTCTTTCCTAACCAACTATCCTATATCCTAGGTAGGACTAACTTGGCAAGTTTTGAATTTAACGCACAATGGGAACTAAATAGCATCTCACTCACACATGGCATAGGGACACATCAAAAGCTACTACCTATCCGATTGATGCACATGTTAGGAATGATTATCATGTCCCTAATTCTAATAACATAGGGAGATACATAATTTTCACATATATACATATCACATAGTTCTAAAACATAGGCTTGGAGTTCTCAAAAATCAATAAAAACATGTAACTAGCCTAAATACTCACTTTTCTCCTTGTTAAACACAAAACATCATGAAACAAAACACAATACACAAAAATATACAGGTTCTACTAGGAAATGAACTACGAAAAAAGAGATACAATAATAAAAAATCCAAGAGGAAATCAAGACCCGTAAGTAGCCTCACTCTTAACATAAAATCATGCGTTGTCCCCAATGCGTTAGACTGCTTGAAAAGAAGTGAGTTAGGAAAATAACTTTGGATCCGTAGGTGTGGAGACATGACAACAATCACAAATACAAATACAAAAAAAAAATTTGGCTTGTCTCCCTAGCAGTATCTAATTTAATGTCACGTCATGACAAGGTTTGGTTTGTTACTTAGACTTCACGAACACGCTTATGGATACCTTGATTTCTCAAACTTCATTAAGGTAGCCCAAGAGTTAGCTTCCAGTTTTCTCTTTCCACTTTGAACTTATGAATTTCAACCCTAATTATTTTTCTAATTTTCTACAATGCTCCTGGGGTAGTGGTATAAAAATAAAAGGCCCCAAGTAATACATAAGACATGTTGTTCTTCTTGGGCCATAGTGACGAATGAAATTCTTTTATTTTTTGCCATGCAGATTAAATATTGTAGACTTTTTTTTCCTTCTTTTTGCACTCTTCTTCAGGTTCTAATGGCCTAATCATGATCTGACTATCAAAACATAATGTGAAATAAAAATAAAAGGCCCCAAGCAATACATAAGACATGTTTTTCTTCTTGGGCATAAGTGAAGAATGAAATTCTATAATTTTTCCCATGCAAATTAAATATTGTAGACTTTTGTCTCCTCCTTCTTGCACTTTTCTTCAGGTTCTAATGGCCTAATCATGATATGACTATCAAAACACAATGTGGAAAAATTCTTCGAATGAGTCCAATATACCTTAACTCAAGAATTGTAGTCTTATTAACATCCCCATATAATTCTAGTATCCTCTGCTTAAGAGTGACACTATCCATAAGAGTATGAGAAATTTTAGACTCTTACAATTTTAGCTCCTTAAGTTGGCTTTTAAGAATACTTTCAATCTATTACAACACATAAATAAATCGTTGGGAATTATACGCAACAACTTTTGCATTAAATTCTACTTATTATTGGTAAATATCCAATCCAAACCTATCATCCTTTTGAATAAGGTCATAATTATTTTGGATAAGGTGTGTCGGTGCTTCCAATAGTCTATCCTTGGGCTCACATGCTATATCTGCCACACTTCTGCAATACCACACCATATAAAAAGGATAAGGATCAATAACAAAGAATTCTTCATCACACCATACTTTCTCTGGAAAAGTTGGCATATGAAGAAAATTATGCATCACTAGCAAATGCCTGAAGTAGAATAGAAATGAAAAACCTAACAACTTCAACAATTCCTATCAGTAAATCTACAACCATATACCCTTGCAGAGATGCTAAAATTTGACAACACCCAAACTAACCGTACTTCGAAAGATAATGCAATCGCTATCAAAATATAATAACCTAATTAGGTTATGGTCGACCCCACAAGGAATACGTCAGATGTCTTTCTTGAACTTGATAAAATTACTATGCAGTGTAAAAAAAGTAGAAAGAGGACTTGTAGTAACTAGAAAGAAATAATAAGAATTTGATGATTTTGGTTGTAAATAATCTTTGATGAACACTAGGATTGTGTTCCTCTTAGCTTCTAACTCGGTAGATTTATTGTGCACTGTCGAACTATTCCAATACCTTGCAAGTATAATTTGATAAGTTATGTACCATCAGCTGGCTTGTAGACTCACTGACAAATTTCACTCTTTACCTTTTGAGTCTCAGGGTGTCTCTTTACTAACGCTTATCCCAGATCCCAATTAACTATTACCTTTTGAGTCTCAATTTATTAGATGGATGATAATCACCTTATATGGATTATGATGTCTCGCCTAGATCTATAATTAATCTCATAATTACTATTGTGAACTTCATTTCTTACTCTCTACCTCTCTTGTGAAGAAAGTAGTAAATATAGGTGGGATCTTAGCGTTGGCCAATGCTAAGAACTCAATAAGAATGAAGAAAACCAAATATATGGAAAAATCTTTATCTAGAATGACTTAGCACTTCCTCTACTTTGTTGGTCTGCATTGGTTCCCACAACACTAGCTATGGGAATTAGTCACTAATAGTTATGAGATCTTTCATAGAGTTAATAAAAAAATTTATATAATGAATCTCACAATAATGAAAGAATAAAACCCAAAGTCTTCAATTGAAACAAACCAAGAACAATACGATCTCAAGATTACAAGAAAATTCTCAACTCAGAAGATGTTTTAATGATGTAAACATAGCCCCAAAGGGCTTCTCTCTCTATTTGTCCTACTAAAAAAAGTCTAAAGGGTATTTATAGATCATAAGAAACCCTAGAAATCAAATTCAAAATAAAATAGGAGATCCTTGAATAAATGTACACAATAATTACTAAAAACATCATATGACTGCATTTAGGTTACATGGAAACCATAGGAAACAATTTCAGAATGATCCCAAAAATGACATGAGTAAACACTTAAATAGACCATATATGGACCGTATGTACCATATACGAACCATATGTGGTCCAGGTAAGTGCCAAATTTTCTATGTAGATCCTACAACTCCCTGAACTTTTGATCTCTAGATATAAGTTGGTCATATACAGACCGTATGTGCTAACGACGAACCATATGTACCCTTAGATGTGATGAAGACTTCTTTTTCCTGCTCCTGAGTGTCTGGACTTCATTTTCTGGCACCAACTAAGATCACCTATTCTCGATAAGTTGCACATATGCCTAGAATTGCCTCCGTAAGTAGCAAAAATATTTAATATTTATCTTTTTCTTTAATTTATCATTCCAAACATCATTTTCTTTCATATAGAATTCAAAACACGGTTACCTACAAAATCACTCCAAAAAGACATAAAATCCGATAAAATAGTCTTAAGTACATGTATTTTCTCTAAGTTTAAGCATCACAATTGCTAGAAATTCATAGCACGCCAGTAATAAAAACAATATTGATCACCTCCCTCTTCCACATGGGAAAATCAATCTCTTGAGACATGCCACCATGCCTCAATTGCTCAACCTTTACTTGGTGGCAAACCATACACTTAATGATGAAGTTAGCCACATCTCTCTTGTTATTGATCCACCAACAGATCTCTTTCAAATCATGATACATCTTTTTCAAACCTGGATGAAATTTACCTTGACTCATGAGCCTTAATTATAATCCTTTCTGCACCTTAGAAACATCAGGAACACACAACCTACCTTGATACCTTAGAATACTATCACGACCAATATCAAAGGCCATAATATTTGGACTACATCATGGTTAATCTGCATGAGGATAGGCTTCGAAGCTTGCTTGTCCTTTCGTCATCATCGAGAAATGATTTAACCACTTCTTAAAAAATCACCCGTCCATCCTTAGAGTCCAAAAGATGAACTCCAATTTAGCCAGCCGATGAATGTCGTTAACTAATCCTTACTTCTCCTCATTCACATGATATAAACTCCCTATGGATAACCTGCTAAGTATATTAGAAACCACATTAGCTTTACCTAGATGATAGTGAAGAATCATGTCATAATTCATTATTAACTCAAGCCACTACTTATGCCAAAGATTTAACTCCTTCTGAGTAAACATATATTGCAAGCTCTTATAATCAAAATAAATTTCCACATGCACTCCAGTCAATAACGATGCCAAATCTTCAATGAAAAAACATAAACCGCTGACTCTAAATCATGAATCGAATAATTATTTTCATGAACCTTAAGCTTCCTAGAAGTATAGGCCACCACCTTAATATGCTGTATTAACACACAACCAAGTCCCATATGTGACGCATCAAAATACACCACAAATCAATCAGTACACTAGGGCAAGGTCAATACCGATGAATAAATCAACTTATCTTTCAACTTCTAAAAGCTACCCTCACAAGCATTAGAGAATAAAAACTTTACCTTTTTTATGTAAACTTCATTAATAGTGCGGTGATAGATGAAAAGTTCTCAATGAACCTCCTATAATACCCAGGCAATCGTACGAAGCTTCGAATATCGGTTGGGGTTGGAGATCTAGGCCACCTCTTAATCACCTCGACTTTCGGTGGATCCACCTTGATCACCTCACTAGAAATAATATGCCAATAGAAAGTCACAACATTCAGCCAAAGTCACACCTAGAAAATTTAGCATGCAACCGTTGATCCTTAAGAGATTGAAGCATAATTTGGAAGTGATTGGCATGATATTTCTCGCTCTTAGAATACATAAAGATATATTCAATGAAGAAAATAACAAACAAGCCCAAAATCTCCTAAAGACCTAATTCATATGAACCATGAAGGTAGTCACAGCATTAGTCAATCCAAATAACATAACTAAAATCTCATAGTGACAATATCATGTTTGAAAAGAAGTATTGGGAATATCTCGCTACCTAATTTTCAACTGATGATAGCCCAAACAAGATAAATCTTAAAAAGCTGGTAAACAAGATAATAAACCCACGAAAGAGGATACTTATTCTTCACTATCACCTTATTCAATTAGGGATAATAAATACAAATCTGAAGAGACCCATCTTTCTTTTGTACTAAAAGCACAAGAGAAGTTTATGGAGAAACACTAAGACAGATGAAACTTTATCAAGTATATCCTTATATTCCTCTTTTATCTCTTTCAACTCAGTCGTATCCATTCAATCAGGAGAAATAAAGATAGATAGGTATTCGGTATAATATTAACCCCAAATTCTATTTCATTATTAAGAGGAATATTAGAAACATCATCATAAAGAACTTTAAGAAATTAATTAACCGCATGGATAGAATGTAAGGAGGGAACCTCAGAACTTGAATCTTTAACCCAAAACAAATGATATAGATACCCTTTCGAAATCAACTTCTGCGCTCTAAGATAACCTATAAACCTCTCTGTAGGAACTAAGGAACTGCCCTCCCATTCAATTAATAGTTCCTTAAGGAATTGAAAATTGACTTTTTTGGTCCATCAATAAAAAGAAGAACAACACGAATGAAGCCGATCCATCCCTAAGATCATATTGAAATCTACCATACCAAGCTCTATGAAATACGCCAAGGTCTCCTTATGAACGTTCGATAACACAAAACCCTTATAATTCTTTGTAGCTACAATAAAATATCTCATCGGAGTAGACAAAAAAAACATCAAAAATACTTTTGCGATAAAAACCAAAATGCGCAACCACATATGGGGTTACATAGTAAATGGTGGAACCCGAATAAAGAAAATAATACACATTATGATTGAAGTGATTTAACATGCCAGTGACAATAATCGAAGATTCTTTAGATTCATTATGGATGGCAAGAGAATAGACACATTCCTACCAATATGAGTACCAGAAGTAGCACTCTTTGGTGAGAAAGCTTATGAGGAAGAAATGGGCACCTTGTTAGCCCCTATAGCGACCTTAGCTGAAGGGCAGTGTCACTACATATTTCCTAATTGGACATAATTAAACCACTGATTTCCCCTCTCATCACAGTTACCTTAGTGAAGTTGACCATAAAATCTACAAGGAGGATATGGTAGGTTTTACTGAGATACACTAGCCTAGTTTGGGTACCCTATTTATTAGGACCCCTACTAGTCTGAAATAGACAATCACCGGTTGACTACGTATAATGAGTACTAGCTGAAGAATATGAACAAGGATTTCCCCAAGTCTTCTTCTTTCTTTACTGTCTGTAATGTTTTCTACTATTCGGATGGTCCCTAACCTACTTTGAATACTTGAACTTCTTATTTTACCTTTCTCTTATCTCTTCCTATACTTTTTTTGATCCTCAACTTTCTACATACAAAGCACAAGTCTAGAGATATCGATATCATTTCTCAACATTGTAACCTTACATTCTAATATCATGTTATGAGACAAAATAAAAGAAAACTTTCTTATTCTTGACCTAATACTAGACACCTACTTTAGAGGATAATGAGACAACTAATGGAACTTCAGAAAATTCTCCTTCACACTCTTCTTTTCCTACTTCTGATTTACAAAATCCTCTGCCTTCGCATCCTTCAAATTCATAGGACAGAAATGATCAAGGAAGGTACAAGAGAACTCGTCTCATATAGTTGGCTCAGCATCATCAATTCTTAACTTATCCCAAACATTAAACTACTGATATGTAATAAACTCCACACCCTAAAAAACAAAAGCATAGATCACCTTAAGGACTTTCTCTATCTCATTAATAAACTCTTAAGGATCCTCTTCAATATAAGAACCAGTAAAGGTTGGGGATTTATCTTCATACATTAACCAACTCGAGTATCCCCAAAAGAGGGAGTAATAGGACCACTCTGACTTAATTGGCGAGACTAGAAGCTCACCAATTGAGTGAACATATGCATAGAATCTGATAACTACTCATTAGGGATGTCTGCTTGAGGTGATTAAGCTTGAGGTCACTAATAGGAAACAAACTAGTGGGACTAGTGGTACCTAAGTGGAGCAGCACAATAAGAAGTAGGGACCTTAGACCGGGTATGTACTCTATGAACGGGGCAAGTCCCCTCCACATTGCCCTCAAGTGGGCAAAAGGTTGAGAAAGAGTTTCTCTGAACATCAAATCTTTGGCATAATCTGAAATGCGAGCATACTAGGGGTTAGAGAGATTTGGTGACCCTAGACTCTATAGTCCTTAATAGAAAACATGAATGGGAAATATTCCTAAATGCCTTATAGCACCCCCTTATAAGTTTGGCATTCTATACACCCATAAACGACACGTACCAAACTTTAAGACATGTTGAATGGGCACCTCAAGAACACATGTACCAGAGGTCGTCCTATAACCTAACCTCATAACCTCATCATAACATAGCATTTGAAGGAACTCTAAATCACAATTTAAGATAGCGGGATAATATCATAAGTCAAAATTAGTTTCATAATAATAATAGCTACAACCACGATAATAGTTGTTCATAATCCCTATATACAAAACCAAATTCTATAGGTATATAAGTCTAGACAAGCCACCGACTATAGCTAAACCAATTCTTAAAGAGAGTAAACTTAAAGATAAGGACTAAGAGTCAAACGTCTTCTAGATATAAGAAAGATTTCCCCTTAAAGTCAATGCAAGAACTTCCTGATCATCTAATTACTATACAGTTAAAGAAGAAGATGCTCTATCCCTAATGTCGCTGGGGACGTAGCATCTGGAGATGGTCAGCAGTTAGAACGCTAGTAGGTAACTTAAGGATAAGGGATAAAGTACAATAGTATACAACAACAAATCAATATATCACATTGTGTTGCATTTGTACATTTAACCATACGTATATATATATATATATCACATGCAAATAAGGATGTAAAATCTTATCAACATTCTCAAACATTCATTCATTAGGCATGAAATATGGGACTCCGACCCTCTATACTTATGGGTTCAATATTCACACTATGCATAAGAATCTAACCACAATACCATATACTTAGACCAAAGGACTTCAACCATTCCAATTCATTAATTAACTAAAGACTTTAACCACATACACAATCATTCAAACAAAAGGGATCTATCCATAAACACATCCAATTGGACACGTAACCTTAACCACATGTCCTTACATTCAAATGGGCATGGGACTTTGACCTCATGATACAACATTAAGCAAGGGATTCAAACCTCATACCATAATTAGACTTTAGCCACAAGTGGTTTTATTCGGCAAGGTTCTCTAACTTTAAGAGATCTCATTAAGTAAGGGACTTTAATATCTAGCGTTTTTATTGGGCAAGAGACTTTTACCTACAAGCCTCTTTATAAGAGAAGGGACTTCGACCTCAAGACATCGCAACCATCATTAGTTGACATTTTGAACTTTACCTTATGAAATGCATCATCGTCCATTTAATACAACATTTTAAAGACTTTATCCATTATAACCAATTCAACATTATTCATAAGCACATGGTTCTTATGGGAGCCTTCATTCCTCAACCATTTCAATAGGCCAATGCCTTCATTCAAATCATCACAAAATTTATTTTATGGTCATCAAAACCCTCATAAGACATTCATTTTTAACTTGCATTCTTATACCATACTTTAGTTCAATACACCATTCAGGTTTATATTTTATGTTGAGGGACTTCAACCTCTTATTCATCATTAACTTAACAAGGTTATCATTATACCTTACATGGCTTACGATACCCTTAAAAACATCATTATCAATCATTTCTACTTAGTAGGCCATTGCTCTGGCTCAATACAAAAACAATATATTACTAGACAACCCAATTAGATATTTTCACAAACAACTTTTGTCAGTACCTTCTACAAGGCTATTTTCATGGTAGGAATCATCAAGATTAGGTTTACACAATTCCTTAATGTTAAATAATATATAATAATCACACATGTATGCAATCTACCATCAATAATAGTGTCAACACAAATATAAGCAAGAATCATCGTTATTCAATGTTAGGTAGCAAAACTTTTTTCATTTGATTCAAAACCACCATGTAGACTTACTAATCCAAGTGTTAAATACATGGGTGTAGACTTATTTAAAGAGGGGAAAAGATACATACCTTAAAAATGATGACACACCAAAAATCTTGACTTTTCCTTGACACTAGATGAACACTTCAAATCCCTAGACTCCAAATCTTTCTTCAAGAATCCTTTTGAATGTTTTGGAATGTTAGAGTCTTGTAAATAAAGAGTTAGCAGGCTGCAATGCTTATACAGTTAGGGTTTAGGGTTTAGGAAAGTGAAATGACAAAAAAGTGCTTACTTAAAATTTGAAAGGTCCACTCGTGCAGGGGTATGTCTCCCCCTTATGGTTCCTTGAGCAATCGTACCCTAGTGTACGAGTTGTACCCTAACTCGTACCCTAGGACTCTCCTAGGTCAACCACACTATTATGGTTACGAGCGGGGTCCATTGATCCATAACCAAGAGTACAACTCATGCCCCAATCATGAGTTCCATCCATTACAAAAAAGTCCACTAGGCTTGGAGAGTTCACTCTATATGGTTGAGTAATGTAAAACTCGTATACATGGCTACAATAAAGGGATGACCTTGTCTTATGTAGGACAGTATGCTACCTTAAAATACTTCTCAATATACATAAGGGTAGTGGGAGGAGTGTACAAATTGTGACCAAGGGTACGACTTAAAGCCCCAAGTTGAACCCAACTAAAAATCACCAAAAGTTGTTGATTCTCAATGGCTCAAAATCTAGGTGTTTCAAATCTTCGCCACTTATGATCATGCATCCACAAATGAAGGGTAAGGCAAGCATTTACAAAAGTTAACACATCAATATAAATTATTCCACATTCACATAAGTTAGAACCAATAGAACAAGGATACAACATAACATATATTATTATCATCATCGACTAACCACTTCATTTAATTGGTCTTGGGACTCAAACACATTACTTATCGAACACTTAATCATTTCACTACTTAGGGACTCCAACCCATCAACTTATCAAGGATATAGAGAAACTAAAAGATTTTGGGACTTTACCCCTTCATCTACCAAGAACACAAATCAACTCAATGTACTAGAGACTTAAACTCATTATAACACTATACACATGATTTCAAAGCATTAGGGTCTTAAACCTATGTCCAACAAGACATAAATAAATTCACATATTGGGAACTTTAATCCATTGTCTAACAAAGATAAATAAATTCAAAGCTTGGGGACTCCAACCCAATGCCTATCTAGACGTACATCAAGATAAGGAGATTAACACATACCTCCATCACAAGCTTCCAGAATGATAAATAAATGGGGATACTTGGAGTTCATGTCCTCTTCTTCTTCCCAAGTAAATTCCTTACACTTTTGGTTCCTCCATAGAAATTTAACCTAATCCACTTCTTTTGTTTGTAACTGTTGAACTTGGCAATCCAAGATCCTCACCAGGATCTCCATATATGATAAGAGTTTGGATACCAATATCTTCCGAGGGAACAACCAAGAAAGGGTGACCCACATATTTTCGCAACATAGACACATGGAAAATTGGTTGAATGGAGTTTATACTAGGATGAAAATGAAAATCATAAGGAACATTGTCAACCCACTTCACAATCAAGTAGGGAACAATATAGCGGGGATTAAGCTTCCCCTTTTTACCAAACCGTATCACTCCTTTCATAGAAGACACTTATAAGGATACCCAATTGCCCCCATTAAACTTTAAGTTCCTACGCCTTATATACGCATAGTAGTTTTGGCAATTTTGAGTGGTTTTCAATTTATCGTGGATCACCTTTACCTTCTTTAAGGCTTGGCGAATTAAATCAGTCCTAAGCAACTTAGCCTCGCTAACTTTATACCCCCCGATAGGAGATCGACATCTCTTACCATATAATGCCTCAAAAGGTGCCATGCCAATGCTACAGTTGCAACTATTATTATAAGCAAATTAAAAAAGTTGAAGTGGTCATACCAACTACCACCATAATTTATTACACAAACCTATAACAGACCCTCCAATATTTGGATAGTTCTCTCCGCTTGACAATCTTTTTTTGGGTTAAAAGTAGTACTAAGGCACACCTTACTACCCAAACCTCTTTGGAATGATTTCTAAAAGTTAAATGAAAATGAAGGACCACAATTCGAGATAATAGATACTAGAGCAGCGAGCAACTTTATAATAATCACAAGATATAACTTAGCGTAATCTTTTACCGAGTAATCAATTCTCATAGGAAATAAATGGGTAGACTTGGTCATTCTATCAATAATGACTTAAATGGAATCAAATTAATTTTGATATATATGAAGACGGGTAATGAAATCTATATTAATCGACTCACACTCAGGCAACACAATCTCTTGGTATAAAGCACCGGGCCTCATGTGCTCAACTTTCACTTGTTGACACACCATATACTTTGCTTCATGGCTAATGTCATGATACATTTTGGTAGAACTGGGATGAATATCATAACGCGTTTCATGAGCCTCCGCCATGACCCTTTCCCTTAATCCATCGACATTGGGAACACATAGCCTACCTTAGTGTCTCAAGAAACCATCACCCATAATCACAATGCCCACAACATTTTGTTGACCCACATTACTCTTGATCTTCATCAATTTGGTATCCAAAACATGCTTTTTATTATCTAAACAACAAGAGATAATTGAGATACCTGATGCTAAAGCACACCACCATCCTAGAATTCCATAAGTCGAACTTTAAGATTCACCAAATGGTGAATATCGTTAACAAACTCCTCCATATCCTTATCAACATGGGCCAAACTCCCCATATACAACCTACTAAGAGCACTGGTCACTACTTTTGCCTTATCGAGATGGTAATGAAGACATATATCATTATTTTTCTATGACCCAGGCCACTTTGTTTGTCGGAATTCACATACTTTTTTGTAAGCACATATTAGAGGATATTATGATTGGAAAAGATAACAACATGAACACCATAAATATAATGCATCCAAATTTTCAAAGCAAATACCACAGATAACAATTCTAAGTTATAGGTGGGGAAGTTATTTTCATGAACTTTTAATTTTCTAGAAGCATGGGCCACCACCCTGCCATGTAGCATCAACACAGAACCAAGATAGACATGACAAATATCACAATAAACCACAAAACCATCATTACCTTCAGGGAACATCAAAACCAGAGCCGAAGTAAATTATCTTTCAACTTCTCAAAACTACCCTCACACGCACCGGACCACGAGAACTTGACCTTCTTTTGGGTCAAAATTTTCAACGGGGAAGATATAGTGGAAAAAATCTCCATAAATCTTTTATCATAATTAGCTACACCTAAGAAGCTCCGAATATCAGTTAGAGTTATAGGTCTAGGCAACTTCTTAACTGTCAAAATCTTTTGGGTATCTACCATAATCCCTTTATTAGAGATCATGACCAACAAAAGCTAAAACTTTAAAATAGAACTCAAACTTGGAGAACTTGGCATACAAATGATAATCCTTCAAGGTTTCCAACCCGACACGAAGGTGATCTACATGATCCACCTCACTCTTTGAGTATACAAAGATATCATCAGTGAAGGTAATGACAAATTGTCCAAAAAGGGATAGAAGG
Source organism: Capsicum annuum (assembly GCF_002878395.1). NCBI lineage: Eukaryota > Viridiplantae > Streptophyta > Magnoliopsida > Solanales > Solanaceae > Capsicum > Capsicum annuum. The sequence goes on along the minus strand of NC_061116.1, from coordinate 113,822,067 downwards.
CCCTATTAACCAAGTCCATGAATGCCATCGGGGTATTGGTCAAACCAAAGGACATGACAAGGAGCTCATCGTGACAATATTGAGTTCTAAAGACTGTCTTAGGGATACCCGCATCCCTAATTTTAATTTGATGATATCCCAATATAAGATCAATCTTAGAGAAACACTTCTCACCCTGAAGTTCATCAAAAAAATCATCGATCCTAGGAAGGGGATACTTATTATTTATAGTAACTTTGTTCAACTAATGATAATCAATGCACATATGAAGGGAACCATCATTCTTGCCCCTGAACAATATGGGGGCACCCTAAGGAGACACACTAATATGGATAAAACATTTAGCTAAGAGTTTTTTCAATTGCTTCTGAAGTTCTTTCAAGTTAGTCGGGGCCATTCTAAAAAAAGGAATCAGATCAATCCCAAAATTACTTTCCATGTCAGGAGGAACGCCGATAAGATCATCAGAAAACACCCTGGGAAACTCACTTATCACGGGGATGGATTCTAGAGAAGGCTCTTCTGAGTTAGATTCTTTAACTTAGATAAAATAATACAAACACCACTTTGAAATAAACGTTCGGGATTTGAGCTAAGAAACAAACCTCCCCTTAGGAACTAAGGAACCCCCTTCCTATAAAATGACTGGCTTATTAATGAATTTAAACATGACCACACGGGTCCGATAATTTAAAGAAGTATAACACGAATGCAACTAATCCATCCCCAGAATAACATCAAAATCAACTATGTAAAACTCTATCAAGTCAAAAAGAGTATCTCTACTTTCAATAGATATCACACACCCCTTTTAGACATTCTTAACAATCACGGAGTCTCTTACAGACATAGAAATAGAAAATGAAACTGACTAACTCTCGAAACCATAATCAAGATGTGCAGGCACATATGGGTCACAAAAGAAAGAGTACACCCTAGTCAAGCAAGTAATACACATTATAGGAGAAAATTCTCAACATACCCATGGCAATATTAGGGGACACCTCATAATCATAGCGAGTAGCAAGTGCATACAAGAAGTTCGTGCCTGTGCTGGATCCAGTAGCAGAAGCAGTAACAGAAATAGCACCCTCTGGTATGGGAGTAGAAGGAGTAGCAATAGAGGCCCTTTTAGCCTAAGAAGCTATAAGAATGGGGCACTCATGTAGCATGTTCCCAACCTCGCAATATTGAAAATAACTATTTTTCCCTTACTAACACTGATCCTGATGACTGTGACCACTGAATCTTCAAGAAGGGTAGGGTGGAGCCGACTAGGTACCACTAGTCTGAAATTGGGCACCCTATGCCCAAAACTAGCCACTAAACTGGGAGCTATGATCACCTAAAACTTTTCGTAAGTAGATGGAACATTATCCATGGATAATGAACCTGAATTCCCCCACTTCTTTTATGGAAACTTAACACCATCACCTCCAATACTTTCGGAAGGCGTAAACTTTCTTCCTTGTTTCTCACTAAGATCAACTTACTTTTTCTTCTCATTTTTTACATGTTACATATCCACAATCAATCTAGAGATATATTTTTCCTCAATCAACAAGAATTTCTTGATTTCGATTACTAACTCGTGGGATAATTCCAAGATAAACTTGTGCATTCCAGCCCTAGTTCTAGACACCATCAAGGGAGCATACCTTGAAAATTAATAGAATTTCAAGGCATACTCTTGAACGAACATCCTCTCTTACTTTAAGTTCATGAACTTTTCTACCTTTTTCTTCATCAAATCTTATGGAAAGGATCAGTAAAGTAAAACCTTAGAGAAATTCTCTAAAGAATCTAGACTAGAATCAATTCCCTTAGACAACTCCCTTCCTTCATACCACTAGTACGATACATCTTTCAATTGGTAGGAAGCATGCTCAGCACCCTCAATTTCCAAAGCATACATGAATCACAGAATCTTCTCAATTTTATCCACGAAGCAACAAACCTTTACATTAGTAGAATTCTTTTGAGGTGAAGAGTTAGGGTTGGTTGGTAAAACCCTATGATGGCCAGATGCTACAGCTCTAGCTCAAGTCTTAACTCCAAAAGTAGGATGAGATTAATCCATAGGAACCTAAGTAGTGTTTGCCTGAGTATCAAATCTCTATTGAGGCATGATCTATAGAATAGAAAATAGAATCAAAGTAATCCGAGACCTTATATTTTATAGATTGAGATTTAAATAAAAGAAAAGGAAGCATTTCCAAAAATATCTCATAGTTTTTCTTTAAAAGTGTTGCGTGCTTCACACAATTAAAAGAGTCTTTACTTGACACAGTATTATGAACACACAACTAATCATGAACTAAGGTATTGATACAAACTTGACATGCCCCAAAATTTGGGCCATGTCGTATGGGCACCTCCAGCACACATGTAACGGAGGTCGCCCCATAACCTAATCTAAACACATCATTATATCATAGGTGTCAAAAGAACTTATATTCAGAAGTTAAGATTGTGGCATAATATCATAAGTCAATATTAGATTCATAATAATAATAACTATGCCCGAGTTCACAACTTTTCACAATACCTCTATACAAAACTAAAGTTAATAGATATATATGAAGCAAAAAAAACCCAACTATAGTCAAACAAATTCTTAAAGAAACTAATAATAAAGATAAGGACTAAGAGATGAACATCTTTTCGATGTAAGGAAGATCACCCCTTTAAGTCAATGCATAAACTACATGATCTTCTAATCACTGTGCAAGTATAGAAGAAGATACTCTAGCCCCTACGTCATGTTTGAATGTAGAATCCGATGATGGTTAATGTTATTAAATCATGATGAGTCTTTACAACTTGTAACCTGAGTCGTACCTTATAGGCCCATATTACACCTTTCTTACAAGAGAGTAAGCGGTCGCTATCAAATATAGAACTCAACTAGATTGGGTGTCGAATTCCACAGGGAATACTGTGTTCACCATGTATTGTGATTGTTATAAGACTGTTGATCAAATGTTCCTAAATAAAAGGGGTTTTAATTTATGAATTGTATTCTAAATAATTATAACAGAGTTTTTCCAACTAATGATTCTTTTTGAAAGTAGTAATCCAATGATATTAAACAAACTAGAGTTATGGTTAGCAAGATGCTTCAGCAGCTAGGGTTGTGACTTACTATAGGGTTCCAATTAATAACATCAATTGCAAGAGTAGTTTAATTCTATTGTTTACCCATTAGTTCTCAACCTTAATGGATACTTTATCCTTTAATTCTCTCAAACTTAAAGAAAGTATTTATTATTCAACCAGTTTCTCATGCAGGTCAAGCTTGTTAAGGCATTTCACATTTATCCAAAGGTTTAGGCCTCTAGATTCTATGTAAACCCTTTCTTTTCCCAACAAAGACTTTTCTATTCGAACAAGATATGTTCTTGGGCTCATCTTTTAAGTTTGCAACCAAGAAATGGTATTAAAGTGAAGAAGGGTTTATGCAACAATAATTACCTACAAAAACTCAATTGGAATCAAACCCACATCAGCTATTCACATCAAGGTTCTCATAACCCGACTTATAGGAACTTAGCAACTAATATCCTTAGCAAAAAAAGAAAGAATATTTTTATTATTCAATAATAAATTTAGAATTCACTTACAAAAGTTATGAGAATTAATTCTTGAATCTTCAATAGGAATGGACTTGTTAGATCCACGAGATTATCTTGATACATAAATTACAATGTTACAAAGTGTTTCAAAGATGGAAAAACTAAGGTAACAATATCCAAGATAATAGAAATAAAATCCTAACTGGGTATTTATATTCTCCCAGGTAAAAAGGACTTAAAATTTGAATTCAGAAAAACTACATCCAAGTTGACGGTCACATCGATGGTCTGTTGGTGGACTGATGGTCCATCGGGTGGACCATCGCTGGAGGTTACAAAAAGTAAAGTTTTGTTAAGTGTCGATGGCCAACTCGGTGGTCTATCACTATCCTGACGGTCCGCCGCTTGGGCCATCGCTTGACTCTCTAAATTTCCAGATTCTGTTTAGACCTGATAGCCAAGTTGGCGGTCCATCGAATAGTTGGTGGTCCATCAATTAGACCATCACAGGGGTCTCTCATTTGATGCTTTCTAGTCTACTCTTACGGACACCCCGGTGGTCCATCGCATGGTTGACAGTTTCCCAGTTGGATCGTTAGTGACCTTTTCTGTTACTTTTCTAGGTTTTTTTCTTCAGCTAACTCCTTAACCTGAAAAATACTCAAATCCAGTATTAAATACACCTTTAGTTGCTTAAAAACACACCATTTTCCCAAGAAAAATATGAAAAATATTTCGTAAAAACACAGAACATCAACATCCTCAACTAAAGATGATTACTTATCCTTTATCAACTAAGAACCAAATTGCAAATATGAACAATATAATGACAGGCATTCAACTTACTGAACCAATTTTCACACAACCATTCACTTTTCATCCTAATCATATCGCATAAAATATCAGGATCCATAATCGGCATTTTTTCAAAATTCATTCATATACATAAACATGGATACAAGAATCTACAGAGATAGGCCAAATTAAATGTCACTCAGGTTTCCCTCATAGTCAATGAAATCCACCATTCATTATATTTTGTGGATACAAATCAAAACTCTCACACTCATTAAAAAAGTTACAAATATAGTGCACATACCCATAGGCTTGCTCTTATCATCTAACGCTCTTTTATAGTTGATTTGTCAAGATTAAAAAGGTCTTTCTCAGGCTTGTAATGAGGCTTTGGGGCTAGGCAAGGAAGGATTTTTCTGGGAAAAGTGAATTAACACTAAGATTTAACTCTCTTTGCCCTTAAGTTCTACTTACCAAGGCTATTATTGAGCTATCTCACTTACCCTTTTCTCATTCATTCACACTTTACCATAACAGCCCCCCCTTTTTTTATATATTCACATAAGCATTAACCACCCTCAACTTATGCTGATGCAATCAGTCAAGGTGCATAGTGTCTTGAATGGAGCATGGCCAAATGCTCTAAATCAAGCTCTAAACAAACTTTCCCTTAGATAGCTAACAACTTGATAATAGCCACCCTCATACTTAGGTATTTTGCCTAAGTTTAGGTTTATAATGCCCACTATTGGGCCATGTCCAGAGCCTAAGTGTTAACAAATTAAAGAGATCTACTAGAGTGATTGGTAAAGAAGAAAAATCGACAAAGGCTCAAAGAAGGGTTCGAAAATGGAAAATTGTTTTTGGTGGGGGTGAATTATTTTGTCTAAGTGGACTAAAAGTACAAGGTAGCCTGCTATCTTTTCTTATTTCATAAACTACAAAACAATATCAATTGAACCAGTAATGTTCTAGGTACTACACTATGTAAGAATAAACACAAATACTCACACACATATTCAATTACAGATTCACTAACAATTATTCACATATGCTAGAAGATAAAAGTAAATAGTCGCACAAACATATTTATAGCCTTATGCCAACATCATTCATCATCCATATTAACAATAAGGTGCTAACATAAATGAAACTTTTACTTAATAAAAAAATATTAACAAACAAAACAGGATTTAAGAAAATAAAAATGCAAACCTAAACTTAATCGTAGAAAAGAATAATGCGAAATTAAATATAATCCTAGACATATCGATTCTCCTAGATAGAACATGGGAGGAAAATAATATCGGCAACACAAACCCCATGGTATAATCACATACCCCCCATAGAATAATACATGCTTTGTCCTCAAATACATAATATTTAAGCACAAATGAGGGGAAATACTTGTAATGCCTCTTATTCATCAGAGATGTCCATGAAATATAGTGAGGCTCTAGTTTCCACAGTTGGTTCAACGTTGACCCCCATGGTGGTGGTGGTACTCACAAACTCCCCCTTCGGAATTGGAGGTACCACATCCAGGAATGGGTTTGAAGTCGGCCCCCTGACTAGGACAGAATTGGTATATACTCTAGTTGCTTCATCATCTACTCTCTTCCTTATTCTTTATCTATATCTCTTTGATATTTTTTAGGCTTTATCAATATCATAGTACTCTCACTCTTCCAGCATTATATCCTCCCTCTTTCTTCTCTTTTCAGCTTTTCTTTCAGCATATTTATCAACTAGTTACTTTCCCTTGTCTTTAACGAGTTTTTGCATCAGTTTAAAAATTCTCTCGTCTTCATCACTCATTACTTAGGTCAGATCAAAAGTGGGCTTTTGTAGCTTCCTGCACTTTAACTCTTTGATGTAATCTTGTCCTCTCATAAATTCTACCATAAACATAGCCAAGTCTAGAATGGACAGTGAATCTAGCCTTTTGTTGATTTGCACCTCCTTGGGATGCATCTGCATCTTAATGTCTTGGAATGGATGGATTTCTTCAGCTATAATTGTATCAACAAAAGGATTGAACTCTGCAACCCAAGTGTCAAGCTTATTCTTGAATTTCTTTTGTAATTTCATAGACTTGGTGAAGTTTTCATACGTCAACCTATATTCTTCAAATCCTTCCCTACCCATTAGTGGTGCGAATTCTGACCCTGTAGATGTACTTGATGGTACATAATCAGGTCATACATAGGTGGTAATCAACAATATCATACCTATTGGAATTTTAGAAGTATCTGGGGCTGGTGCTGACTAAGTCTAATAGGTTGGGGTTTGGTGACCATCTTGATCTTCTAGTCATCTTTGGACTTTTTAATATCATGTGTATGTGTCGTATGGATATCATTATCCACCCCACAAATCAGAGCTGGACATGTCTACCCATATAACTAATAGACCCTAAAAATTCTCTCACACTCTAAGCCTTAGAGCATGTTCTGTGAAGTATTAATCCATCCCTAAAAGATTGAGAAGTATCTTCTTAAGTGAGAAGTATTTTAAGTCATGTCGAATTTCCCTAATATCGACTTTTTGTCATGTAGAGAATTGAATAAACATTCCATCGGTACCAAATTCACCCAAATTTGACACTTGGACAAAGAGTTAGAGACATTTTAGTGAGACAGTGTGCCACCTAGAACTTTAGCGCATCGCGGATACAACCAAAATGACAATCATCAAAATCTAGTGAGGCTCCACAATTATGGAGCGTTATACCAAATCTTAAGTTCAGAGTTGTCAATTTCCAGTGCTCCAATGCAATTCCACCATGTCATAGTGCCTTTCAGTTTGCAATCAAGGTGGCAACGTGATTTCCACTGCATCGCGCCATTAAGCAGTTTCACAATGTCCAATTTACAGTGAGCTGGCATGATTCCATTGCGTCGCACCAATATTTAAAATTGAGATTTTTCAATTTAATTCCAAGGGAGAAACGGTTCATTTTGCTACCCCTATATATACTCCTTCACATGGTATTTGGCCTCATTTTAACCTAAAAATACTAGTTTTCTCTAAAAGTTGTTCAAGAACAAGAGCTAGTGTTTCAAAAAAATCAAAGCCCTTTATTCTTCTTTAAGAGAAATCAAGAATCACTCCAAGAGCTTTCAAGAAAAAGTTTCTCTAAGGTATGTAGATGTTGATTCATGAGTCCCTTTCATCCCAGAAGCTCAAGAATCCTTTTCTAAATTTCAAAGCTTTTATGATTATAATTTTTCATGATTCATATGAGTTGGAATTGATGCTCATTCTATTATTGAGTTTTGATTGATGTTTGTTTACAAGGTTTTCAAGCTTGACCCTAGTATGTGATATTCATGTGATATTCATGATAAAACCTCATCAAGTTGCTTGTTAAGTGATGTTTTCATGTAAATTAGGTGTATAAATTGTTGAATAATCAAAGCATGCTCCCCATATATTTGATAAAATGCTTTTGTGAAGGAATTAGAGCCATTCTAGCTTATTGATTAGAAATCCCCAATTGTGTGAAAGCCCATTCATGCCAAGTATTTGTTGAAAAGCCTTAGTGAATGAATTATGACATGATAGCATGAAATTCCCTAATTATGTGCTATTTGATGCTTGCTAAGACTTTAATACTTAATAAGTGTTTGATGCAAGATCTTGTTGAATGGAGTATGAGCCAATAGCATGTCTCCCTATACTATCACATGGTTATGATTCCCAAATGCTTGAAGAGATGTTGTAGTGATTGTGATAGTGAACGAATGTCCATGGTCTTGATTATTCAGTAATGGTTATTCTTTAATTTTATGTTATCGAGTCATGGGGTTATTTATACTCAAAAATTTAGCTGCAGTCTAGAGCCCGTGCAGTTTTCACGATAATCTCAGTCAAGCCACGATTCTAAGAACTTAGTGATTTATAGAACTCTGTACTCTCAGATAGATATAGAACTTAAGTAATCTCAGTAATCGCTATAATCTCGGTATCGCTAGTAATCTAGCCTCAGTTCTATACTTAACTCAAATCTAGTAGTATTCAAGTGTTCAGTTCAGTCCTTTGTAGTATTCAAGTGATCTATCCCAAGCTCTGTGTCTATAACACCCCAATTTTCTGAACCAAAATGCCATATGGTGCTCATAACCCAGAGGGACCACAAGCTAACTCAGGACTGATATCTGTACCTGTACACTGCATAATATATAAATATAACTGAAGAAACCTATACTAAAGGCCATAAGGTTCAAAACTGAACATAATCTTAGTAATAACAATGTCTGAATGAAGAGGTATCATAATACCAAAACAAAACTAAAATACTGAAGCCTGATCTAGTCTGTAATGTTGTCTGAAACCTCTACTTCTTGAAGCAGGGAGTGGAAGGAACATGTCTTCAACTAACTCCCGACTACTGAAAGCCAAACTTAAATACTGAAGTACTAAAGTAGTAATCATTTCCTCAGAGAATGAGGACTCACTGCTAACTCTGACTGCTGAAATCTACAATTCTCCTACTGCTCTGGAACTCATGCCTCTGAACCTATGGTGTAACATAAGAGAAAGAACCATAGCACAAAAGCGTTAGTACGTCTAAATATACTGAGTATACGAGTGAGGTAGGCTAAATGAAAAGGGGTTTATATGCAAGAACAATGCTGACTAATATGAACATGAGAATACATACATGCGTATGTAACTGAAACTGAACTCATGGTGATACTGAGTCTGAATACTGACAACATGAGTTTACTGATACTGAGATACAAAATAGATAAACGACTATTACTGACAGTTCAAATTATGAAAAACTGGTCTAATTGACTATGTCTAGCAGACATGAAATGAATTCTAATAACGTAAGCTATAATGACTGATATAACTAATATGTCTGTGATGATCAACTTAATCGATGTAACTGATACTGAGTGACTATATCTGACAGTATAAATCTTCTAATAATGATTAAGAGTGACTAAGCTTGAGATCAGGCCTAACTAATGGGTGATATCTGGAACTGCTATTGAGAATACTTAATTGAATCTAAGACTAAGATCAAGCCTATCTGAATGGTGACCTCTGTAAGTACTGATACTGAATAACTTTATGTTAGACCAAGCCTATCTAGTAGGTGCTTGATGAATCTATAGAACTATCTGAGTTCCTTACTGAGATTGATAACTGTATCTGATAGTCCTGATTTTTAAGTTTTACTCTAAAGACTAATATTGAAATTGCAACTATGGGTGTGCTTACTTAGCTGACATACCCTAAATCTGAACTGGTGGGGTCCAACTTGTAACCCCAGTTGGAAGGGTGTCAATACCATGCCAAGGGTAAAGACCTCTCTGGTCAAGCCTATCTGACGGGTGAACCTCGTAGGAAGTCAAGCCTAAGAAAGTATAATAGTCGAGCCTCTCTGACGGGTGAAAACACTTTTTCTAATGGATGACTCCTATATCCTACACTGGCTACGGAATTTTTGAGTTCAGGGATTTCTCGTTATGACTCTACCTCTCTAACGGGGATCTGCCATCCCTGCACTCGCTTGATGCTAGCTCCTACTCCCAACATGTCATCCTAGTTTCATAAACTCACATAAAGGTTCTAACTTGGGAGTTGTATAACAATCAATCACAGAAACATTATCAACCCACAACATAAATTCATGATTCATAATTTAAAAAAGGGTTCTTGAACTCCACGGATGAAAGGAATCCGTGGATGAACACTATGCATACCTTAGTGAGTGAATCTTGAAAGAGATGTAATGTTTCTTGAAGGTTCTTGAAGAAATCCTTAGGCTTGCTTTAGATTTTTTCTAGAATAGGGTTTACCCCCTTAGGAGAGAATGTTCTTGTTCTTTAGGAGATGATCTTGAGAGAAAACACTAATATTGAGTTTGAGGTTTATGAGAGAATATTTGTGATGTTTAATTGAAGAAAAATAAGAGAAATTTACGTCCCTTGAAGGTTTTAAGTTATGGGATGTGTAGGCAAAATACCAAAATATTCTTACTAAACTGCTTCCCAAATTCTAAAAATCTAAGGCTAACAACATTTTTGATAAGACGTCAGACTTGTGATAAGTCATCACAAATATCGTTACTGGGGGGCTGGAATTGATGGATTTCTGCCTAAGGCTGATGACATTTGTGATAAGTCATAAAACCTAGGATAAATTATCACAAAATATCATCACTGGGGGTGGATTTCGATCTAAGGCTGACGGCATTTGTGATAAGTCGTCACACTTGTGAAAACTTTTCACAAAATGTCATCAGTCAGTTTTCCAGGCTGACATGTTGGAGTAAAATAGGCATTACTTTTGCTTCGATAATGGATTTGGGAGAAATTGTTATATTTGGAAAGCTAATTCAAAGATATTTTATTTGATATATAGTAGGTACTCTAATTAGATATATACAAGGAGTTATGGTCGATTGAATTTGACCTAAGTTTTGACGCTCAATAAAACATGAACGATAGGAAAGCTCTCATCTTGTCCTTGAGTTAGGGGACCTCTCTAATCTTAATTCACGCTCAAATAGATTTCCACACTACATAATTGATTAACACACTAAATTTACATAGGATTGGAGGCTTTTGGAACATCTACGCATATGAATGATCTATTTTTATCCTAGTCCAAAATATGGGGTGTTACATTATCTCCTCCTTGGAATCAATCATCCCCAAATGAAACTTGATAGACTAAGAATAATGATAGACTGAACTTACTTAAAAGATGTGAATATCTAAAACATGACTATATGATGGAAATTAATGACACACTGAATTTTTCACTAGAGTATGCATGCATAGCTGATGCATAGAATACCCGAATGAGACTATTGATAAGCTGAATCCTCATGATGGATATACATAACTGATGCATGGATACTTCACTGAGTTGTTCTCATGAACGTATGACTGAATACACTAATAAGCTAAACTTTCTCTACTAAACATGATATCTAATGCATAGAGGTCTGACTGAACTTACTCTTGAAAGCATGATGGACTGTGCAATGATAAGTGATGCTAACTCGTAATAGGAATCTATGCATGAAACTGAATGGGTTTATGCAATTGATAACTTCGGGGAGTTATAGAGAATCTACCCTTTGGGACACTATGTCCCTTTAAAAACACTTACTTCACTGGTAAACTTGAGCACTTCTGAGGCGGTGCACAAGGCATCTATGAATTTAATCATATCTAAACATTTGAGAGATGAAGATAATTCATGATACATGAGCCGAGTTATACTCGCAAGTACTAAGGTACTCTGTCTTAGAATAGTTGCTATACTGAGATTTTTGATAGTATGACTAGCTGGAAAGATATGAAAACAAACTATACGAATCTGATTTTCTGACTCCTAAAATGAACCACTGACTTTACTGACTATCCTATGTTGAGAACTTAAGCTCAACTGAAGTGCTACTTCTGTATTCTTTTAACTAAACCATCGACCTTATCCTTAAGTCATCATCATAAGTCTGGGAACACTTCACTAAACTCTGAACTGAACTACAATCATTCTACTCTAGGCTCTATGGTATAATAATGTACCTAAATGATAACTCATCCTGAAATAATACACTTGAAAGTATAAGGATCACTGCTAATACTAAACCAAAATTATCTGCGGGGATTTCCTTCGAAAGCTCTATTTGTAGGACTTTGGCCTTCACTACTTTTGCAACCTTAAGAGTAAGGTAAAACTGACATGAATGGAACATGATAAGAATCCAGATAAGTTTCTTAGAGAACCTTTATATTGCATGATATGACCCATGAATAAAGGGAAATTGTTCCTATAATATCTTATAGCCTCCTGCACATAAATGTGGCACACAACACATCCATGTACAAGACTCTACTAGATGTGGCTGTCAGACTTCCTAGGACACTATTGAACCTTAGGCTCTGATACCAAATTTGTACAACCCTAATTTTTTTAAATGGAATGATAGATGGTTCTCATGACCTCGAGGGACGACAATCTAACCCATGACTGATATCTGTACCTGTACACTACATAATATATGACTATAAATATAGAAACCTAAACTGAAGGCCATAAGATTCAATAAATGAACATAATTTGAGTAATAATAATGTCTGAATAAACAGGTATCGCAATACCATAAAAAAACTGAAATACTAAAGTATGAATCTATTCTGTAATCCAATCTAAAAGCCTCTAACTATCTAAAGTAGAGAGTGGAAGGAACATGTTTCCAACTAACTCCCGTCTACTGAAAGCCAAACTGAAATACTGAAGTACTAAAATAGTAATCATTTTCTCAGAGAATGAGGACTCACTGCTAACTCTAACTGCTGAAATTTGTAATGTTACTGCTGCTCTAAACTCGTACCTCTGAACCTATGGTGTAACATAAGTGAAAGCACTATAGCACAAATGCGTCAGTACATGAGTGAGGTAGGCTAAATGCAAAGGGTTTTATATGCATGAACAATACTGACTAATATGAACGTGAGAATACATACATACGTAAGTAACTGTAATTGAACTCATGGTGATACTGAGTCTAAATACTGACAACATGAGTTTACTGATACTGAGATAATGAATAGATAAACAAGTATGTCTGACAATTCAATTTATGAAGAACTAGTCTGATTGACTATGTCTAATAGACCTAAATTAAATACTGATAACGTAAGCTATGATGACTGATATAACTGATATACCTATGATAATTAGCATAATCGATGTAACGATACTTAGTGACTGTATCTGACAGTCTAAATCTTCTAATAATGATTAAGAGTGACTAATCTTGAGATCAGGCCTAACTAATGAGTGATCTCTGAAACTGATATTGAGAATACTCAACTAAATTTGAGACTGAGATCAAGTCTATGAATCTGTGGAGCTATTTGAGTTCCTTACTGAGATTGATGATTGTATCTGACAGTCCTAATTTTTGAGTTATACTTTGAAGACTGATATTGAAACTACAACTGTGGGAGTGATCACTTAACCGACATGCCTCGAATCTGAAATAGTGAGGTCCAACCCGTAACCCTAGCTGGAAGGGTGTCAATATCATGCCACGGGTAAAGGCCTCTTTGGTCAAGCCTATCAAACGGGTGACCCTCGTAGGAAGTCAAGCCTAAGGTAGTATAATAGTCAAGCCTCTTTGATGGGTGATAAGCCTTTTTCTGATGTACGACTCCTACATCATGCGCTGGCTATGCAATTTTGGAGTTCAGGGATTACTCCTAACAACAATATCTCTCTGATGGGGATCTGCCATCCCCACACTCATTCAGTACTAGCTCCTACTCCCAACTGAAAGACTCTAAACTTATTCTTAGAACTTGTACTTGAACTGAACTGATGATGTTACTGAGTTTCTTACTAGACTGAGCTGACTGATTTTACTTGGTTCTATTATCTGATGGAAAAATGCTGAATCTATTATCTGAAATAATTATACTAAGTTCCAAATTGAATTCTTAAATGGTACTAAGCTCTAAGTTGAGTACTGAACTGAAGATGGAATATTAATGATACTTAGATTACTGAGATTTCTTAAGTTCTATAACTATTTAAGAGTTCTGAATTTTGTAATTGACTGAGTTCTACTGATCATAGCAAGACAGAGATTATCTTGAGACTAACTTGGCTCTAGGCACATAACTATATTTTTGGGTACAAGTGCCCCCAGACTCAATGGAAGGAAATTGACACACATGACACTTCTTGATTATAGGAATAGAATCCACAACTCACATTACCATAAATAGAGGATTTCATACTACACATGGTTCTCAATATCTTATACATGAAAGGGAATGCGTATAATATTTAAATATTTACAGGATTCCAATTTCATGAGCATTCGATATCACAACAACAATACACAACAATTAGCATGGAATTCATGTTGAGTCATAAAGAATAGAGCATGGACTTGTCATTTAAGTTCCATTTAGCTATAATACATGATTTCTACTTTCTTAGGTATTTTATCAAACATATTGCATGCATATTTTATGGCATAGGCATATTGATCACATTAATGATTCAAACCACTCAAAATTCATGTATTTCAATTTATATGATATCCAAGTTTCATAAAATCACATAATGATTTTAACTTGGGAGTTGTTTAACAATCAATCACACAAGCATAGTCAACCCACAACATAACTTCATGCTTGATAATTTAAAAGAGGGTTCTTGAACTCCACGGATGAAAGGAATCCATGGATTAACATTACGTATACCTTAGTGATTGAATCTTGAAAGAGATCTAATGTTTCTTGAAGGTTCTTGAAGAAATCGTTAGGCTTGCTCTTGATTTTTTCTTGACTAGGATTTAACCCCTTTGGGAGATAATGTTCTTGTTCTTGAGGAGATGATCTTGAGAGAAAACCCTAATCTTATGGTTAAGAGTGTATGAGAGAATTTTTTATATGTTCAACTGTAGAAAAATAGGAGAAAGTTACGTCTTCTGAGGGTTTTAAGTTGTGGGAAGTGGAGGAAAATGATGAAAAATACCCTTACTAAACCTCTTCCCTATTACTGAAAATCTAAGGCTGACGACATTTGTGATAAGCTGTCAGACTTCTGATAGGTCGTCATAAATGTGTCACTGGGGGGATGGAATTGAAGGATTTCTGCCTAAGGCTGATATCATTTTGGATAAGTCATCACACTTGTGATAAATTATCATAAAAAGTCGTCACTAAGGGTGAATTTCTTCCTAAGGCTGAGGATATACATGATAAGACATCACACTTGTGATAACTTATCACCAAATTTCGTCAGTCAATTTTCTAAGCAGATATGCTGGAGTAAAATAGGCATAACTCTTTGCTCTGATATTGGATATGGGAGAAATTGCTATCTTTGAAAAGATAATTCAAAGATCTTTCATTTAATATATTGTAGGTCCTCAAATTATATATATATATATATACAAGGAGTTATGGTCAATTAAAATTGACCTAAGTTTTGACGCTCAGTAAATCTTGAACGATAGGAAAGCTTTCAATTTGTCCTTGAGTTAGGGCACATCTATGATCTTAATTCATGCTCAATTTATTAACACACTAAACTTACATAGGATTCAAGGCTTTTGGAAAAAATACACATATAAATGATGGATTTTTATTCTAGTCCAAAATGTGGGGTGTTATAGTGTCGTTCAGTCGGATAATGAGATTCAATAGTATTCCATTAGATAATGAATCAAGTGAATTCAGCTTAACTCAGTCAGATCATTCAAGAAACATAATTAGTATTAGATTCAGCTTAGTTTGTCTTTAGTTAAGAATCAGTTCAGAGTCTTTTAGTTGGGAGTAGGAGCTAGCACCGAGTGAGGGCAGGGATGACGGCTCTCCTTCATAGAGACAGATTCATTGAGAGCAATCACTAAACTCCAGAACTGCGTATCCGGTGTAGG
The DNA here is from genome assembly GCF_002878395.1 of Capsicum annuum. Lineage (NCBI taxonomy): Eukaryota > Viridiplantae > Streptophyta > Magnoliopsida > Solanales > Solanaceae > Capsicum > Capsicum annuum. Next base: position 113,806,269 of record NC_061116.1, on the reverse strand, counting down.
ATATATGAGTCTCCCGTCAGGAAAGGCTGGTCACCCTTTAGATAGGCTTGACTATTATATCGCCTTAGGCTTGACTTCTTGCGATGGTCACCTATCAGATAGGCTTGACCAGAGAGGTTTTTACCCGTGGAATAGTATTACACCCTTCCAACTGGGGTTATATATTGGACCCTAACAATTGAGATTTGGGGCATGTCGATTAAGTGACTACTTCCCACAGTTGCAGTTTTAGTATCAATCTTTAGAAATCTGGATTGTCAAATACAATCATTTATCTCAGTGAGGAACTCAGATAGTTCCATTGATTCATAGACCTTCCATCAGATAGGGTTTATCCCATATAAATTTATTCAGTATTAGATCTAGAGATCACCCATCATATAGGTTTAATCTCAGTCTCATATTCAGTTGAGTAATCTCATTATCAGATCTCGAGATCACCCGTTAGATAGGATTTATCTCAGTCTCAAATTCAACTGAGTATTTTTGTTATTAGATCTAGAGATCACCCATCAGATAGGATTGATCTTAATCTCATATTTAGTTGAGTAATCTCATTATCAGATCCATAGATCACCCGTTAGATAGGCTTGATCTCAGTCTTATATTTAGTTGAGTAATATTATTATCTGATCCAGAGATCACCCGCTAGATAGGCTTGATCTCAATCTCAGATTTAGTTGAGTATTCTTATTATCAGATCGCAAGATCACCTGCTAGATAGGCTTGATCACATTCTCAGATTTAGTTGAGTATTCTTATTATCTGATCTAGAGATCACCCATCACAAAGGTTTGATCTTAATCTCATATTCAGTTGAGTAATCTCATTATCAACTCCCTAGATCACCCATCAGATATGCTTGATCTCAGTCTCAGATTCAGTTGAGTATTCTTATTATCAGATCTATAGATCACCCGTCAGATAGGCTTGATCTCATTCTCAGATTTAGTTGAGTATTCTTGTTGTCATATTCAGAAATGATCATTTCTTATCATTGATAGTAGATTCCGAAATTATCCATTAGAGAGGTTTGATCTCTAATACAATCAGTCGAGAGTAGAAAGCTTAGAATTCAGTCATTGATATAAGCAGAAGTAGTTAATCAATTTCAGTATCATTAGTTTTCAAAATCACATACTATATAATACTGATCTCAACTCCAGTACACAGTTATCAATATTAGATGCTTCAGTATTTAGTATCTCAAGCATTAGTAGTGAGTTCAGATGGCAGTAAAGTAGTATTCGAGTTTTAGTATTTCGAGTCACGATGATTTTAGTTATGGTTCATGCACTCATGCATACATTCTTATTCAGTACTCTTATGATTATTCAGTTAAGTAATTGTTCATGCATAAGACCTTGCATTTATTCATACCTTATCTTCATACTCGGTACATTCCCGTACTGAAGCATTTATACGATGGTGTTTTATTTAACACCATAGGTTCAGAGGCACAAGATCTAAAGTACCCTTAGCAGCTCAGTCCAATCAGCAGCAGTAGACATAGTAGTGAGTCCTCTTCAATCAAGGATAATCCTTATTTTTATTATTATCGTATGAACTTTTGTTTAATTTTAGTAGACGGAGTTATTGGGGACATGTCCCATCAACTCCACAGTTCAGACAGTTTAGAGACTTTCCGAATAGGTGTATCAGTATTTGGTTTCTAATTTTGAGTATTTTTCGATGTTTTGAACCTTATGGAGAGTTTCCATAGTTATTATCTATATTATGCAGTTTTCAGGTGCAGATATCAGCAGAGGGTTGGCTTGGGGTCTTTAGAGACCATCAGCACTGTATGACGTCCTGGTTCTAGAAAATTGGGTCATTAAAAAGTTGGTATCAAAGTTTAAGGTTCAATTGCACGCCTCACTTATATACAAGAGGCGATAAGATGTTTTAGGAGTACTTTCCCTTCTTTTAGTATTCATGTACTGCGAGTGGGCATGAGCTCAAGTTGATCCTCAGTCTATTACAACTGTTTATTCAATTAACAGAGTATGCCTCCTCATAGAGATAGTGCCCATAGGGTTGATGACCAGCCACCTCAGCCAGTAGATCTTGAGAATGAGAATGTGTCACATGCAGAGTTTTGGGCAACTCTTCAACCACTAGCCTAAACTGTGACTAATGTTCAGGGTAACCATCAAGATATGGCCCCACCTCAGTAAAATAGATGGGGTTCCTCTACAACTAGAGTTAAAGATTTCATAAGAATGAACCCACCAGAGTTCTATGGATCAGTAGCAGGTGAGGAGCCACAACTTTTTCTTGAGGAGGTGAAGAAGATCACTCAGGTTATGCATCTTTCTGAGGATGAGAGTGTAGGGTTATCATCCTATAGTTTGAGTGATATCACTCATGATTAGGTTGTGATATGGAAGAAGGGTAGAGGGGAGGATGCAATTCCCGTGACTTGGCAGGAGTTTTAGGATGGCTTTTTAGATAAGTTTTTCCCGTTAGAGATGAGAGAGGCCAAGGTAGAAGATTTTATGAACCTAAGGCAAGGTTCTATGATGGAGAAAGAGTACTGTCTTAGGTTGAACCAGTTAGTTAAGTATGCCCCTGACTTGATAGCTGAACCTAGAGCGAGTATGAGTAAGTTTGTGACTGGTGTATCTACGTTAGTGTTAAAAGAATGTAGGGCTGCTATGATCAATAGAGATATGGACCTTGCTAGGCTGATGATGCATGCACAACAGATTGATGCAAATAAAATAAAAGAAAGAGAGAGAGTGAGTAAGAGAGCTAGAGTAGGTAGTTAGGATTTCTCTCAGGGTCCCATAATGGTAGCCCTTATCAACATAGTCAGAAGATTTTAGTCCCAACTCCATCTTCAGCAAGTGTACCCACATCAAAGTTTGGGGATGTCAGTTATGATGGGGCGCCAGGCTCCAAATCCCAGAGTAGTAATAGTGGTGTTTGTACCTATCCACTTTGTAGAGAGTGTGGAAAAAGTCACCTAGGCGTGTGTAGAGCTGGCAGTGATACGTGATTTGGGTGTGGTAGGCTAGGGTATAGAATATGAGAGTGTAGATTGCTATCTCAAAGAGGTAGAGAGTTTTGTCAGTAGGGTGCCCATTCCAGTGCCAATCGTGGTTAGCGTCAAAACAGACTTCATCCGCTTCAGACCCATCATGATCATGAAAGATTCTGTGATATATATTTGGGTATGTTATAAGTCCTTCATCTTTATGATAAGCATTGTAATATCATTTGTTCCTATTTTGAGTTTATATGTTAGCATGACTCATGCATTAATTTTAGATCTTAGTTGGTCAATCATGACCAAGTTCGTAGGTGCCCTTTGCACAGTCCCAGTATTTCATCGAAGTATGTTTAAAGGGACATAGAGTCTCAATGGGGAGATATCCCATGATATTAAAATACTTTCATGTCCTTAGACTCATTCAGTTGCATTTTCACACTCTCCTTACGAAGTTACTATTAGTGGTCATTGTATATTCAATCATGCTTTTGAGAGTCAGTATAGTCAGACGTTCATGAATTAGATATGCATGTTTAGTAGAAAGAGTTCAGTTTTTCACCATATTCAGTCATACATTCATTAGATCAACTCAGTTATGTATCTATGCATTAGATATACATGTCTATTATGAGAATTCAACTTATGAGTAGCTTTAGTCGTGTATTCCATGCATCTGATATGAATGTCCAGTATAAGAACTCAGAGTATCAGTGGTTGCAGTTGCATAGTCATGTTTCAGATGTTCCCATTACTTGAGTAAGTTTAGTTGATCAGTTTTCTGAGATAATCAAGTGACATTCGAGGATGAACGTTTCCAAGGGGGAGATATTGTAAGACCCCGCAAAATTCTCTCAAAGTTTGAGCCTTAGAGAATGTTCAGTGGAGTGTTAATCCGACCTTAAAAAGTTGAGAAGTGTCTTCCCAAGTAAGAAGTATTTTAAACCGTGCAGAATTTACCTAACAATGAATTTTTGCCTTGTAAAGAATTGAATAAGCTTTTCATTGATACCAAATTTACCTAAATCTGACACTCTGGCAAAGAGTTAGAGCTATTTTTGTAAGACAGTGTGCCACCGAGAACTTAAGCGCGTCGCGGATCTAGCCAACATGGCAATCTTCAAAAATGAAAAATTCTTTTTGGTGGGGTTAATTATTTTGGCTACGTGGACTAAAATTACAAGGCGGCTTGCTATCTTTTCTCATTTTATCAACTAGAACACAACATCAATTGAACTAGGAATGTTCTAGGTACTACACTATGTAAGAACTAACATAAATACTCACACACACATAGGCAACTAAGTCAAACTATTCTATTGTTCATAAGATTAACGTAACATGTCATGTATATTTTATAAGTTAATTCCAATTATTGATTCACTAACAGTTATTCAGATATGCTTGAAGACAAAAGTAAACCGTCGCACAAACATATTCATAGCCTTATGCCAACATCATTCATCATCAATATTCACAACAAGGTGCTAACATAAACGACACTTTTATTTAATAAACCAACATTAACAAATAGAATAGGACTTAAGAAAAGAAAAATACAAACTTGAAACTAATCATAGAAAATAATAATGCGAAATTAAACATAATCCTAGATATGCTGATTCTCCTAGATAACACATGGGAGGAAAAGAATATCGGCAACACAACCCCCATGGTATAATCATATCCCCCCACAGAATAAAACATGATTTGTCCTCAAATACATAAAATTTAAGTACAAATGAGGGGAAATACTTGTAATGCCTCTTATTCATCAGAGGCGTCGGTGAAATGTAGTGAGGCTCCAGTGTCCTCACCTGGTGCAATGTTGAACACCATGCTGGTGGGGGTACTCACAATCTCTCCCTTTAGAATCAGAGGTACCATATCCTGGAATAGGTTTGAAGTCTGCCCCCTGATTAGGACAGAATTGGTAGACTCTCCAGTCGCTTTATCCTCTACTCTTTTCTTTATACTCTCTCTATATCTCTTTGATATTTTCGAGGATTTCTCCATATCATAGTACTCTCACTCCTTCGGCATCATAGCCTCTCTCTTTCTTCTCTTTTTAGCTTTCCCTTTTCTTTAACTAGTTTTCCTATCAGGTCAAAAGTTCCCTCAACTTCATCACTTATTACGAAGGTTGGATCAAAAGTGGTATGTTGTCTTCACCCATACTTCAACTCTTTCATAAACTCTACCATGAACTTAGCCAAGTCTGGAATAGATAGTGCATTTAGCCTTTTGTTGATTCACTCGTCCTTATGATCCATACTCATCTGAATGTCTTGGAATGGACAAATTTTTTCAGCTATAATTCTATGAACAAAAGTCTTGAACTCTGCAGCCCAAGTGTCAAGCTTCTTTGAATTTCTTTTGTAATTTCAAAGACTTGGTGATGTTTTCATACGTCAACCTATATTCTGCAATTTTTGCCCTAGCTATTATTTGTGCAAATTCAAACCCTACAGAGGCACTTGATGGTATATAATCAGGTGGTACATAGGTGGTGATCAAAAATATCATACATGTTGGAATTTTAGAAGTATCTAGGGCTAGTGCTAACTAAGTCTTATAGGCTGGAGGTTTTGTGACCCTCATATGGAGCTTCGATTTATCCTTGGACTTCTTAATATCATGCATATATGTTGCACAGACCGTATTATCCACCCCACGAATCAGGGATGCACTTTTCTACATACATAATTGTACGACCCCGCAAAATTCTCTCAAACTCTAAGCCTTAAAGCGTGTTCAGTGAAGTGTTAATCCAACCCTAAAAGGTTGAGAAGTTTCTTCCTAAGTGAGAAGTATTTTAAACCATGTAGAATTTCCCTAATATCAACTTTTTCTCATGTAGATAATTAAATAAAATTTTTGTTGATACCAAATTCGACACTCGGACAAAGAGTTAGAGCTATTTTAGTTAGTCAGTGTACCACCTGGCACTTTAGCTCATCACAGATTCAGCCAAAATGGCAAGCATCAAAATACAGTGAGCCTTCGTGATTATGGCGCATCGCACCAAAGATTAATTTTAGAATTGTCAATTTCTAGTGCACCAACGCAATTCCACTGCGTTGCGGTGACTTTCTAGTTCTCAACCAAGGTAGCAATGCGATTTTGACCACGTCGCTTCATCAAATAGTTTCCCAATTGCCTAATTTCCAGTGAGATGGCGTGATTCCACCGCGTTGCGCCAGCATGTAAAATAAGGATTTTTCAGTTTAATTCTAAGGGAGAAAAGGGTCATTTGGCCACCCCTATATATACTCCTTTACACGGGATTTGGCCTCATTTTTACCTAAAAATACTATTTTTCTCTCAAAGTTGTTCGAGAACAAGAGTTAGGGTTTCTACAAAATCAAAACCCTTCGTTCTACTTTAAGAGAAATGAAGAAATCAAGAATCTCTCCAAGAGCTTTCAAGAAAGAGTTTCTCTAAGGTATGCCAATGTTGATTCTTAGGTCCCTTTCATCTAAGAAGCTAAAGAACCCTTATCTAAATTTCAAAGCTTTTATATTATGAGTTTTCATAATTCATATGAGTTGAATTGATGTTTATGCTATTATTGAGTTATGATTCATGTTTCTTTACAAGGTTTTCAAGCTTGACCCTAGTATGTGATATTCATGAGATGTTCATGATAAACCCTCTTCAAGTTTCTTGTTAAGTGATCTTTTCATGTCAATTAGGTATAGAAATTGTTTAATAAGGAAAGCATGCTCCCCATATGTGTGATAAAATGCTTATGTGGAGGAATTAGAGACATTCTAGCATATTGATTAGAAATCCCCAATTATGTGCAAGCGCATGCATGCCAAGTGTTTGTTGAAAAGCCTTAGTGAATGAATTGTGACATGATAGCATGACATTACCTTGTTGAAAAGCCTTAGTGAATGAATTGTGACATGATAGCATGACATTACCCAATTACGTGCTTTTTTACACATGCTAAAAATTTAATACATGCTAACTGTTTAATGCAAGATCTTGTTGAATGGAGTATGAGCCAATAGCATGTCTCCCTATACTATCACATGTTTATGATTCTCAAATGCTTGAAGAGATGTTATAGTGATTTTGATGGTGAACGAATGTCTATGGTCTTGATAATTCAAGAATGGTTATGCTTTACTTTTATGTTATCGAGTCCTAGGGGTATTTATACCCAATAATTTAGCTGCAGTCTAGAGCCCGTGTTAGTTTTCACAATAATCTCAGTCAAGCCGCGGTACTCAGAACTCAGTGAGTTATAGAACTCTGTACTCTCAAACAGATACAGAACTTAAGTAATCTCATTAATCTCCAAAATCTCGGTACTGCTAGTAATCTAGCCTCAATTATGTACTAAACTCAGATCTAGTAGTATTCAAGCGTTTAGTTCATTCATCAGTAGTATTCCAGTAATCTATCCTGAGCTTAGTTTCATTCAGTCAGATAACGAGATTTAGTAGTATTCCATCAGATATAAAACCAAGTGAATTTAGCTTAACACAGTCAGATCATTCAACAAATATGATCAGTATCAAATTTAGTTTAGTTTGAGTTCAGTCAAGAATCAGTTCAGATTCTTTCAGTTGGGAGTAGGAGATAGCACCGAGCGAGGGCAAGGATAGTGGCTCCCCATCAAAGAGGCAGAGTCGTTAGGAATAATCCCTAAACTCTAGAACTACATAGCCTGTGTAGGATGTAGGATTTACCCTTCAGGAAAAGCTGGTCACCCATCAGAAAGGCTTAACTATTATATTGCCTTAGGCTTGACTTCCTGCGAGGGTCACCCATCAGATAGGCTTGACCAGGGAGGTCTTTACCTATGGCATGATAGTAACACCATTCCAGCTAGGGTTACAGGTTGAAACCAACTAGTTGATATTCAGGGTATGTCAGTTAAGTGACTATCCCACAGTTGCAGTTTCAGTATCAATCTTTAGAAATTTGGACTGTCGGATACAGTCATCTATCTAAGTGAGGAACTCAGATAATTCCATTGATTCATGGACCACCCACTAGATAGGCTTAGTCCTATAAAAAGTTATTCTGTATCATATCTAGAGATCACCCATTAGATAGGTTTGATCTCAGTCTCATATTCAGTTGAGTAATCTCATTATCAGATCTTGAGATCAGCCGTCAGATAGGTTTGATCTTAATCTCAAATTTAGTTGTGTATTCTTGTTATCAGATCTAGAGATCACCCATCAAATAGGCTTCATCTCAGTCTCATATTCAGTTAAGTAATCTCATTATCAGTGTAACGACCCGATTTGATGAATCAGAATGCTACAAGGTTCTCAAGACCTCGAAGGACCACAAGCTAATGCATGACTAATATTTGTACCTGTATACTGCATAAGATAACATAATAATGCGGAAACATGCACTAAAAGACCATAAGGTTCAATTATGAACATAACTGAATAACATAACATCTGTGTGGGGTAATAAAATACCTAAAACAAAATTGAAAATACTGAAGTCGGAACATGATAGTCTATACCTAGTCTATATCTAGTCTGAAAGACACTATTGTCTAAAGAATCTGAATAAGTAGTTGATAGGACATGTCCCCAACTAACTCCGACTACTAAGCTAATCAATGAGATATTTGAAAATCATTATGTACTTGAAGGATGAGGACTCACTTCTACTCAGACTGCTGAAACTAGAATCTACTGCTAATATGGAACTCGTGTCTCTGAACATATGGTGTAACATAAAAAGAAAGCACCATAGCGTGAATGCGTCAGTACATGTGTACCGAGTATACATGTGAGGTAGGCTATATGTAAGGGTTTACATGCATTATTAATACTAACTGACTGTCTAACATAAATGTGAGAATGCATACATATACACACAATTGTAACTGACAACGTGATAACATGATACTGTTACCATGGTAGCATGACTACTGAGTCTGGATACTGGTAACATGACAGAACAGATAACATGAATTATTGTATCTGAATATAACTGATAAGATGGGTGACTGTAGTTGACAGTACTAAATCTAATAGAACTATCTGAGTTCCATGCTGTATCTAAGTTGACTGTATCTAAAAGTCCTAATATTTGAAAAACTATCTGAGTTCTATTACTGAGATTGATTAACTGTATCTCACAGTCCTAATTCTATAACATAAAACTGTGGGAAGTAGTATCTAACTGATATGCCCCAAAGGTGCTATAATAGTTGAGTTAGGGTCCAATCTATGCACTAATTGGAAGGTTGTCAATACCGCGCCACTGGTAAGGACAACTTTTGATTAACCCTCATATAACAGGTAACTCTAGCGAGAATGGTGGAAACCCTCACATAATAGGTTAACCCACCTCATCTACCCTCTTATAGTAGGCAATGATGTCACAACCTATGTTGGATACATAGTTTCTAGAATGCAAGGATTGCTTTTAAGAATCTCACCCTCATATAACAGGAGTGTCCCCATCCTTGGGTTCACTCGGTTTTAATTCCTACTCCCATCTGAATGAACACTGAACATGATTTACTAAACTGAACTGAGCATGGATTGAGTTACTAGATTTTTGTAGCTGATAGAATACTACTGATATCTTACAACTGACTGAGTTATAATACTATCTGAAGTCTAAGAGTTCATAGCTTGATTGAGAGTACCGTTAAAACATGTCATGGATCTACGCACACAGCTTTGGGTACAAGTACACCAGGACTCGATGGAAGGAAACTTACATGACTTGATATTCTTGAATACATGATAATCACACCAATACATTTATTGAAGCATTTCGTCAAACATCTAATAGGCATAAGCTTGTACATTTATGGGGATCTTCATGATATCATGCTGGTTAGGCAAATTTCCTTCATCTAGGCATTTTATCAAACATATGGCAGGCATAGTACATGTAAACATCATGGTATGGCAATTAAACATCGTGGTTCAATTCCAATTTCATCATACAAGGTTTTAGTCATGAGATTTCGTGAATCTTTATCTAAACTAATCAACCCACATGGAATTTATCATCAAATAATGGAATAGAAACCAATTCCTCATTTATCAATATGAAAGATAACATACCAAGCATGAACACATGAAGAAATTTCATAACTTGTCGTTGAATAAAGATTCTTGGAATTCATGGACGAAAGGAGCCCATGAACGAACTCTATGCATACCTTAAAGCATGATTTCCTGAAAATTCATGGTGAAACCTTCTTGAAATTCGACCTTCTATGAAAACCTTGCTTAAGTTCTTGAGAGTATTTGTGAAAAGTATCAATGTTTTGGATGAATGAGGGCTAAATCACGTGTTTGGAATCTTATATAGGGGGACAAATTGACCCTTTTAACCCTGGAAACATAATTAAATATTCAGTAAAATTTCCTAAATCAGGCCATGGGCATGACGCGGCATTATCGCGTCATGTCACTGGAAATTGTCAATTGGTAAACTGCACGGTGGCGTAACATGGAGCTATCACGTTTCCACCTTATCCACAACCTAGAATTTTCGAGCAACGCGCCTGTATTGTGGAGAAAATCTGGAAATTAACAATTGCCGTTTGAGCTATCTCCGCAACATGCTGAAGGCTCAGGTCAAATACTATTTCACTAAAAAGGCTCTACCTTTTTGCCCGAGGGTCGAATTTGGGCGAATTTATATCGCCTGAAAGCTTATTCAAATTCTCAAGTGATAGGAAGTGAAATTGTTGAAATAACACATGTATAAGAATAAATTTTTATTTCAAATCAAGTTCTAACATCGTTTAGATAATTATTGAGCTAAGAAAAAGCAGAGGTATTACAATATCTCCTCCTTGAGAACATTCATTCTTGAATGAGACTGACTGAGAGGGGAAACAATGAGCCAAAAATGAATAACTGGAACATGATCTCATGATGGATGTGACTAACAGGATTAACATAACATATAGAACATGAATATCTGATGTATGCGTAACTGATTCATAAATGCATAACTGAAAGTTCTTAAGAATGAAGTTTTCTCACAATGAGTATGCATATCTGATGTATAACTATTTAACTAATATGATAGACGAATGCATGACTGAATATGCAGTGGTACTTGATACCAAGTTTATCATGGGAACATGAACATGAGACTGAATACTATTTTAGTGATGTACAATGTTCATGAAACAGTGTAAGCTTAAGGAGAACTGTTACCTTAAACTTGATCTGAGTTGGTGGGGAAGAGGTGAGGATATTTGGTACGCATATTTTCTTTTGTTTCCCAAGTAGCTCCCTCGCCGGATTGATTTGGCCAAAGTACTTTAACTAGAGGGACTTCTTTGTTCCTCAATCCACGAGTTTGATACTCTAAGATTTGAACTGGAATCTACACATAAGATAGGCTATTCTGAACATCAATGCTCTGAATAGGGACTATGACTGATGGGTCAGCTATACACTTCATGAGCAAAGAGATATGAAAGACTAGATGAACTGAGGCTAGATCTGAAGGCAATTCGAGCTCATAAGCTACCTTGCCAAAATGACTGAGAATCTTGAAGTGATTGATATATCAGGGAATGAGCTTTCCCTTCTTGCCGAATCTCTTCACTACTTTTATGGGAGAGATCTTTAGATCGACGTGATCACCAACCTCAAACTTAAGGTCTTTTCTATAAACATTTGCATAAGATTTCTGTCGGCTCTAAGCAGGCCAGAGTCTTTCTCTAATTATTTGAACTTTCTCTAAGGTGTCAAATACTAAGTTAGGATCTATGACTAAGGCGTCACTAACTTAGAACCAACCGATTGGAGTTCTATATCTCCTTTCATAGAGAGCTTTGAATGGAGCCATCTGAATACTGGAATGATAACTGTTGTTGTATGCAAACACAATCAAAGGCAAGTGGTCATCCCAACTTCCCTAAAAATCAAGACCCTTTTGGAATGCCTTCCAGAAATAAGAGGTGAACTGGGTCCCTCTATCTGAGATAATAGATAATGGAACACTGTGAAATCTGACCCACTCTTTGATATAGAGTTTGGGATAATCCTCGGCTGAATAAGATTTATGAATTAGAAGGAAAAGAGTTGATTTGGTCATTCTGTCCACAATGACCCATACTGAATCATGCTTATGACAAGTTCGAGGCAAACCCATCACGAAGTCCATGTTTACAACTTCCCATTTCTAAGTAGGCATACTAAACTCTTGTATAGGACCACTTGGTTTCTGATGCTCTATCTTAACTTGCTAACATGTAGATTACTTAGCCATAAATTCTGCAATATCTCTCTTCATCCCACTCCACCAATAGATCTTCCGCAAGTTACGGTACATCATAGTTGCCCAAAGATAAATAGAGTAACACGCACCATGCACTTTTACATAAATTCACTGCCTTATGTCATCTACTCCTTGAACATAGAGATGACTCTGGAAATGAAGGACGCCATCCCTCCTTGGGAGAAAACCACTATTTTCTGATTCAAAACTGACTCTTTTAGCTTAACAAGGCTAGGATCCTTATCTTCCTTTTCTTTCACCTCTAAAACTTGAGATGATTCTGATCTACTCTGAACACATACACCACCCTCTGAAGAGTTGACTTAGTAAATGCCTAGTCTAGGAAGCTAGTGTACTTCTTGAGCTAAATTCTTCTTACTATCCTCACCACGAGAAATACTACCCATAGTGAGTCTAGTGAGAGCATCGGCCACTACATTGGCCTTGCCCAGAAGATAGAGGACACATATGTCATAATCTTCCAAGAGCTTTAACCACCTTTTCTGACGAGTATTGAGATCTTTTTGAGAAAATACATACTGAAGGATCTTATGATCTGCGAAGACGTCTACATGAACTCCATAAAGATAGTACCTCTAATTCTTTAAGGAAAAGACTATGGCTCCTAACTCAAGCTCATGAGTAGGTTAATTACACTCATGGGATTTAAGATGTCTGGAGGCGTTGGATATGACCTTACCATTCTTCATGAGGACACAACCTAAACCCACTCTAGATGCATCACAATATACTACAAAACCCTCTGAATCATCTGGTATGGCTAGAACTGGAGTTGTGGTGAGTCAATAGACATAGGGGATGCAATAGATGAAAATCCATCAAAAAACTATTTGTAATAGCTAGCTAGACCAAAGAAACTCCTAATATCTAATGGAGAGACAGGGTAAGGCCTTTTTCGTACCGCTTCGATATTTTAAGGATATACTCTAATGCATCACCCAAAATAATATGACCAAGGAATGCAATTGATCTTAGACAAAATATGCACTTATTGAATTTGGCGAATAACTGATGATCTTTGAGAGTCTGGAGTACTATTCTAAGATGGTATGCATGATCAAAATCAGTGCAGGAATAGATCAGAATATCATCTATGAAGACTATGGTGAACATGTCCGAGTACTACTTGAATGCACGGTTCATCAAGTCCACGAAAGCTGCTAGGGCATTGGTAAGACCAAATAACATGACTAGAAATTCGAAGTGACCATACCGCATATAGAAAGCTATCTTGAGGATGTCATATTCTCTAACTCTGAGATGATAGCCGGATCTGAGGTCAATCTTAGAGAAATAACTAGAACCCTGAATTTGGTCAAAGAAGTCATCAATTCTTGAAAGAAGATACTTGTTCTTGACCGTTTCCTTATTGAACTGATGGTAATTAATGCACATTCTGAGTGAAACATCTATCTTGCGCAAGAATAAGACTAGTGCACCCCATGGGGAAATGCTGTGTTTGGTTAATCCCTTATCTAAGAGATCTTTCAACTGATCTTTCAGTTCTTTGAGTTCTGATGGTGCCGTTAAGTATGGAGGAATAGAGATAGGCTGAGTGTCTGAAAGAAGATCAATACTGAAGTCTATTTCCCTTTCGAGAGGAATTCCTGGAAGATCTTTGGGAAAGATATCTGAATATTCATTAACTACTGGGACTGATTTGAGATGGGAGACTTGGAACTGGAATCTCTAACATGAACTAAATGATAAACACATCCCTTAGATATTATTTTCCTTGCCCGAAAGTAGGAAACAAGATGACCCCGGAAAGAGGATACACTACCTGTCCACTCTAGGATGGGTTTATTCAGGAATTAAAATTGAACTATTCTATTTCTGCAGTCGACGGAGGCATAACAGGAATGAAGGCAATCCATGCCAAGAATGACATCAAAATCAGTCATCTCTAATGAGACTGAGAATGGTTTCCTCCTTCTGATTTAGGCTGAGCAAAGTTGAAACTACTGATCTTCGTCTATTATTCTGCTTTTCCTTCTGCTTAATTTTTTCCTCTTCTATCTAATGAGCATATGTCATACGTCTAGATAAGGTCATGTCACTATCTATTATGGTGGATCTACACTCATTAACCATACTGTCGTTCACCCCTGAAACAAACTTACTCATCTTCGATCTAATTTCTACAAACACATGAGGGGTTTACCTAGCTAATTGAGTAAACTTAAAAGAATACTCTTTCCCTGTCATATTGCCCTTCCTGAGGTTGATGAACTCTAGAACCTTATCTTCTCCAATCTGTTGGGGAAAGAATCTATCTAAGAATGCAGTGAAAAACTCCTCCCACTCTATAGGACCTGCATCATCCTTTTAGACTTCCACTGTTTGAACTAAGCATGAGCCACATCCTACAATTGGTATGCAACTAGCTCAAAACTCTCAATAGTAGTCACCCACATGGCATTTGTCACTTTCTGTACTTGATCTATGAATTTTGGAGGGTCTTTATCTTCCTTAGACCCAAGGAAGGTTGGAGCATTCATTCGGGTAAAGTCCCGAATTCTAGCTGCGACTGAGTTGGCCACTAGGTTGGCCAAAATAACTGTTGGCTGTTCATTATGAGCAGCTACTGATTTAGCAAGAGTGGTAAATGTGGTCCAGAACTCCGTATCAGAATCATGATCTCCCAAATGTTCTTCGGACTGAGGGGCTGACTGAATTTTTCTCTTAGGAGGCATGTTCTGAAATATAGAGAAGAAGTGGATTAGACCGAGAGACTGACTTGTGACTATGCTCATAGGCATGACATGAATACTGAAATAAGGGAAACTATACTTAAACATCTCATAGCCTTTTTCACATAAATGTGGCGCACAACACACCCATGTACAAGACTCTATTAGATATGGCTTTCAGACTTCCTAGGAATCTACTGAACCTTAGGCTTTAATACTAAGTTTGTAACGACCCAATTTTCTAAACCGGATGGTACATGATGCTCATGACACCGAAGGACCATAAGCTAACTAATGACTAATGTCTGTTCCTGTATACTTGATAAGATAACATAATAATGCAGAAATATGGACTAAAAGGCCAAAAGGTTCGATCATAAGAAAAACTGAATAATGTAACATCTGTGTGGGTTAATAAAATAACCGAAACAAAACTGAAAAATACTAAAGTCTGAACATAATATTCTGTATCTAGTCTGCATCTAGTCTGGAAACCTCTACTGTTTGAACAATCTAAATAAGGAGTTGATTAGACATGTCCCCAACTAACTCCAACTAATAAGATAATCAATGAGATAGCATAAAATCATTATGTCCTCACAGGATGAGGACTCACTTTTACTTTAACTATTGAAACAGGAATCTACTACGGGTCCAGAACTCGTGTATTTGAACCTATGGTGTAACATAAAAAGAAAGCACCATAGCTCTAATGCGTCAGTACATATATATCGAGTATACATGTGAGATAGGATATATGCAAGGGTTTTTCATGCATAATCCATACTAACTGACTAGCTAACATGAATGGGAGAATGCATATGTAAATATACCATTGTAACTAAAAATATGATAACACGATACTGATATCGTAGTGGCATGAATATTGAGTCTGGATACTAATAACATGACATAATAGATAACATGAATGACTGAATCTAAATTTAACTGATAACATGGGTGATTGTAGCTGACAGTCCTTAATCTAATTGAACTATCTGAGTTTTGTATTGTATCTGAGTTGATTCTATCTGGCAGTCTTGAAATATGAAGAACTATCTATGTTTTGTTACTAAGATTGATTGACTATAGCCGATAGTCCTGATTCTTTAAAATGAAACTGTGGGAAGTAATATCTAACCGACATTCCCCAAAGGTGCTAAATTATTGAGCTGCGAGTCCAATCTATACCCTAATTGAAAGGATGTCCATACCACGCCACTAGTAAGGATAACATGTGATTAACCCGCACATAATAGGTAAATCTAGCGAGAACAGTGGGAACCCTCATATAATAGGTTAAGCCACCTTATCTACCCTTATATAGCAGACTATAATATCTCAACCTATGCTAGCTACATAGTTCTGAAACACAAGGACTGCTTTTAGGAATCTCACCATTGTATAAAAGGTGAGTCCCTATCCTTGGGTTCACTCGTTGCTAATTCCTACTCCCATCTGAATGGACACTAAACATGATTTATTAAACTGAACTAACCATGGACTGAGTTACTGAATTTCCATGGTTGATAGAATACTATTGATATCTGACAACTGACTGAGTCATGAGATCATGTAGATTTTTCCTAATTCATAAGACTATCTGAAGTCTAAGATTTCATAGATTGACTGAGAGTATCATGAAAACATGACATGGATCTAGGAACACATCTAATATTTCTGGCACAAGTACTTCCAAAACTCGATCGAAGGATACAAACATAACTTGATATTCTTAAATACATGATTATTGCCACAATACGTTTATTAAAGCATTTCATCAAACGTCTAATAGCCATAAGATTGTACATTTATGTGGATTTTCATGATATAATGCTAGTTAGGCATATTTCCTTCATCTAGGCATTTTATCATATATATGGAAGGCATAGTAGATGTAAACATCATGGTATAGCAATTAAGCATCATGGTTAAATTCCAATTTCCTCATACATGGTTTTGGTCATGAGATTTCATAAGTCTTTATCTATACTAATCAACCCACATGGAGTTTATCATCAAATCATGGAATAGAAATCAATTCCTTATTTATCAACATGAAAGAGAACATACAAAGCATGCACACATGAACAAAATTCATAACATGTAGTTGAAAAGGGATTCTTGGACTTCATGAATGAAAGGAGCCCATGAAGGAACACTATGCATACCTTAGATTGTGATTTTTTAATGATTGACGGTGAAACCTTCTTGAAATTAGACCTTCTATAAAAACCCTAGCTTGAGTTCTTTAGAGTATTTGAGAAAAACATCAATATTTTGGATGAATTAAGGCTAAATCCCATGTTTGGAAGCTTATATAGGGGGAAAATTGACCCTTTTAACCCTAGACACGTAATTAAATTTTTAATAAAATTTCCTGAATTGGGCCCATGGAGTGACATGGCGTTATCGCATTATGTCACTAGAAATTGATAATTGGGAAACTTCACGGTGGCGCGATGTGGAGCTATCACGTTGCTACCTTGTCTATGACCTAAAAATTTGGAGCGACACGCCAGTATCGTGGAGAAACATAGAAAATTGACAATTGTCATTTGTGCTATCTCCGCGATGCGCTGAAGGCTTAAGTCAAACATTGTCTCACTAAAAAGGCTTTAACATTTTGCCCAATTGTTGAATTTGGACGAATTATATATTTATGGAAATCTTATTTAATTTCTCGTGTGATAGGAAATGAAATTTTTGAAATACCACATGCATAAGAATAAATTTTTATTTCAAAGCAATTTGTAACATCCTTGAGATGATTTTCAAGCTAAGAAAAAGAATAGGTATTACAATATCTCCACCTTGAGAACATTTGTCCTCGAATGAGATTGACTGTGAGGGGAAACAATGAATCAAACATGAATAACTGGAACATGATCTCAGGACAGACATCATTGATAAGCTGAACATAACATACTCAACATGCATATTTGATGCATGCGTAACTGATTCATAAATGCATAACTGAAAATTCTTAAGAACTAAGTTTTTTCACAATGAGTATGCATGTATGATGCATAAATATATAGCTGATCAGATACATAGATGTATGAATGAATATACGGTGGTATTTGATACCAAGTTTATCATGGAAATATAAATATGAGACTAAATACTAAGTTGGTGATGTACACTAATGATAAAACTTAGTAAGATTAAGGAGAAATGTTACCTTGAGCTTGATCTGTGTTCATGGGGAAGAGGTCAGGATACCTGATACGCATATTTTCTACTATTTCCTAAGTGGCTCTCTCGACGGATTGATTTGGCCAAAGAACTTTAACCAAATGGACTACTTTGTTCCTCAATATATGAGTTTGATAGTCTAAGATTTCAACTGGAATCTCTCCATAAGAGAGGCTATTCTGAACATCAACTCTCTGAATAGGGACCACGATCGATGGGTCACCTATACACTTCTTGAGCAAAGGGACATGAAAGACTTGATGAACTGAGGCTAGAACTGAAGGTAATTGGAGCTCATAAGCTACCTTGTGGAAATGAATGAGAATGTTGAAGTGACCAACATATTGGGGACTGAGTTTTCTCTTCTTGCAAAATCTCTTCACTCCCTTCATGGGAGAGATCTTTAGATAGACGTGATCACCAATCTAAAAGTCAAGGTCTTTTCTACGAATATCCGCATAAGACTTTTGTCGTCTCTAAGCATCCTGGAGTCTTTCTCTAATTAACTGAACTTTCTCTAAAGCATCGAATACTAAGTTAGTACCTATGACTGAGGCCTTACTAACTTCGCACCAAACGATTGGATATTATATTTCCTACTACAGAGAGCTTTAAATGGAGCCATCTGAATACTGAAATGATAGATGTTGTTGTATGCAAACTCACTCAAAGTCAAGTGGTCATCCCAACTTCCCTTGAAAAGAATTGCACATGACCTTAGCATATCTTCTAACATTAGAATGGTCCTTTCTGCTTGACCATATCTCGGGGGATGAACGACTATACTGAGATGAATTTAGGTACTAAGACCCTTTTAGAATGCTTTCTAGAAATGAGAGGTGAACTGGGTACCTCTGTCTGGTATAATAGATAATAAAACACCATTCAATTTGGCCAATTCTTTAATTTAGAGTTTGGCATAATCCTTTGTTGAATAAGAGGTATGAACTGGAAGGAAAAGAGATGATTTGGTCATTCTATTTACAATGACCCATACTGAATCATGCTGACGATGATTTCGAGGAAATCTCATCATGAAGTCCATGTCTACAACTTCCTATTTCAAAGTAGGAATACTGAAATCTTGTACTGGACCACTAGGCTTCTAATGCTCTATCTTAACTTGCTGACATGTAGAGCACTTATTCATAAATTCTTTAATGTCTCTCTTCATCCCACTTATCCAATAGATCTTCCGCAAGTGGCTGTACTTCTTAGTGGCCACTGGATGAATAGAGTAACACGCACTATGTGCTTTTGCAAGAATTCGCTGTGTTATGTCATCTATGCCTGGAACACAGAGACAACCCTGACAACGAAGGAATCCATCTCCCCCTAGGGAGAAAACCTCTATCTTCTAATTTTGAACTGACTCTTTTATCTTGACAAGGCTAGGATCCTTATATTGCTTTTCTTTTACCTTGTAAACTAGAGATGATTCTGAACTACTCTGAACACATACTCCGCCCTCTAAAGAGTAGACTAAGAGAACGCCTAGTCTAGCAAGCTGGTGCACTTCTTTATCTAACTTTTTCATACTATCCTAAACATGAGAAACACTACCCATAGAGAGTCTACTGAGAGCGTCGACCACTACATTGGCCTTGCCTGGATGATAGAGGATACTCATGTCA
The DNA here is from genome assembly GCF_002878395.1 of Capsicum annuum. Taxonomy (NCBI): domain Eukaryota; kingdom Viridiplantae; phylum Streptophyta; class Magnoliopsida; order Solanales; family Solanaceae; genus Capsicum; species Capsicum annuum. The sequence continues at coordinate 113,786,482 of NC_061116.1, read as the reverse complement.
TAATCTTTCAAGAGCTCTAATCACCATCTCTGATGAAGATTGAGATATTTTTTAGAAAAGACATACTGAAGGATCTTATGATATGTTAATATGTCTACATAACTCCGTACAGATAAAGTGTCCAAATCTTTAATCAAAGACTATGGCTGCTAACTCAAGGTCATGAGTAGGATAATGCCTTTCATAGGGTTTAAGTAGTCTGGAGGCGTAGGCTATGACCTTACCATACTGCATGAGGACACAACCTAAATCCACTCTAGATACATCACAATATACTATGAAACCATTTGAACTATCTGGTCATGCTCGAACTGAATCTAAGGTGAGTCAAGTCTTTAATTCTTGAATACTCTTCTTGCATTGATCTAACCACTTAAACTTGACTTTCTTCTGAGTCAATCTGGGCATAGGGGATGCATCAGAAGAAACTCCCTTAACAAGCCATCTATAATAGCGAGCCAGACCTATGAAACTCCTGATATCTGATGGAGAGATAGGGTGAGGCCAGTTCCTTACCAGTTCAATATTTTAAGGATCTTCTAATGCCATCAACGAAAACAATATGGATAAGGAATGCTACTAATATTTGCTAAAATTCATACTTATTGAATTTGGTAAATGACTGATGATTTCTGAGAGTCTAGAGTACTATTTTGAGCTGGTCTAAATGATTGCACTAAGTGTGGGAATAGACCAAAATATATTCTATGAAGACTATGACGAACATTTCCAAGTACTGCTTGAACACACAGTTCATCAAGTCCATGTAAGCGACTGGGGCATTGGTAAGACCAAAAGACATGACAAAAAATTCGAAGTGATCATACTGCATACGGAAAACTGTCTTCGAGATGTCACATTCTATAACTCTAAGCTGATAATAAGTGGATCTGAGGTCTATCTTAGATAAATAACTATCACCCTGAAGTTGGTCAAACAAGTAATCAATTGTAGGAAGAGGATACTTGTTATTGACCATAACCTTATTGAGTTGACGGTAACCAATACACATTCTTAGTGAACCATCTTTCTTGCACATGAATAGGACTGGTGGGCCCCATGAGAAAATGTTGGATCTAATGAATCCCTTATCGGAGAGGTCTTTTAACTTATCTTTTAGTACTCTGAGTTTTGCTAGTGCCATTTTGTTTGACTAAACAAAGATAGGCTGAGTGTCTGAAAAAAGATCAATACTGAAGTCTATTTCTCTTTCGGGAGAAATTCTTGAAAGACCTTCAGGAAAGACATCTGAATATTCATTCACTATTGTGACTGATTTGGAACTAGGATCCTCGAAACTAGAATCTCTAAAATGAACTACATGATAAACATATCCCTTAGATATCATTTTCCTTGCCCGAAGGTAGGAAACAAGTTGAACCCTAAAAGTGGATACACTACCCTTCCACTCTAGGATGGGTCCATTCGGGAACTAAAATTGAACTATCCTATTTTTGTAGTCGATTGTGGCAAAGCAAAAATGAAGCAAATCTATACCGAGAATGACATCAAAATCAGTCATCTCTAACTTGACTAAATCTGCTGATGTGACTTTCTAAAATATCATAACTGGGTAGTTCCTGTATACCCACGGGCGATGATGGTTTTACCCACTGGGCTAGATACTGAAAAGGGCTCTACAAGTATTTTATGACTGATACTGAAATCAAATGCTATATAAGGTGTAACAAAAGACAATAAACCTCCTGGATCTAGCAAAGCATAATCATACATTTAAAAGATCTATAACGTACCAGTAACTACATCAAGAAAAATTTCCTAATTGTGTCAAGTCTAATGGGCATAGAGAAGATTTGGTTATTGCTCGTAAGTAGCACTGGAAGTGGCACCCTAATGATTTGGATGACTAGACTATGCTGAAGAGCCATTATTTTTATCGTGAGGACCTGGCTGCGAATAGTTTCTAACTCTATGGCCTGGCTTGTCACAACCAAAACAAATGCCACTACTTGCTCTACACACACCCTGATAGTGGTTATCATAAGTCTGGCAAAGAGGATAGGTCTTAGATCCCAACGCTCTATCTTTGTTACCCTCTCTGAACTTAGGAACTGGAGATCTGACTATAGAGGGAGCTAGAACTGATGACTAAGGATGAAACTGAGAATGGTTTCCTCCTTCAGATTTAAGGTGAGCGAAGTTTAAACTACCAGGCTTTGCTCTCTTATTTTGCTTTTCCCTCTGCTTAATATTTTGCTCTTCTATCTATTGAGCATGGTTCATAAGTATAGCTAAGGTCATTTTACTATTCAGCATAGCGGATTTGAACTCATTAACAACATGTCGTTCACCCCTGAAGCAAACTTACTCATCTTGGATCTACTGTCTGCAACCAAATAAGGGGCATACCTGGCTAATTAAGTATACTTAAAAGAATACTCTTTCATTGTCATATTGCCCTGCCTGAGGTTTATGAACTTTAGCACCTTGGATTCTCTAAGATCTTGGAAAAAGAATCTATCTAAGAATGGAGTGACAAACTCCTCCCACTCTATAGGACCTACATCATCTGATCTTTCAGATTTTCACTGTTTGAACAAAGCATGAGCCATATCCTGCAACTGGTATCCAGCTTGCTCAGCACTCTAAACAGTAGTTACCCCCATGGCGTCTGTCACTTTTTGAACTTGATCTACGAATTGCTGAGGGTCTTTATCTACCTTAGACCCAAGGAAGGTTGGAGGATTCATTCGGGTAAAGTCCCAAATTCTAGCTGCGGTTGAGTTGGCCATTGGTTGGCCGAAATAACTGTTGCCCATTCATTATGAGCAGTAACTGATTGGGCAAGAGTGATAAATGTGGTCCTGAATTCCGCATGAGAAATATGATCGCCCAAAGGTTCTTCGGGCTGAAGGGATGACTAATATCTTCTCTTAGGAGGCATGTTCTGAAATAAAGAGAAGAAGTGGATTAGACTGACAGACTGACTTGTGATTATGCTCACATGCACGGTATGAATACTGAAAGAAGGGAAACTATTCTTAAATATCTTATAGCCTCTTGCACATAAATGTGGCGCTCAACACACCCATGTACAAGACTCTACTACATACGGCTTTCAGACTTCCTAGGACACTATTGAACCTTAGGCTCTGATACTAAGTTTTTAACGACCTGATTTGCTGAACTGGAATGCTACACGGTGCTCATTACCTCGAAGGACAACAAGATAACCCATGACTAATATCTATAACTATATTCTACATAAGATAGCTTAATAATGTAGAAACATACACAAAAAGGCCATAAGGTTTGATCATGAACATAACTGAACAACGTAACATTTGTGTGGGCTAAAAATATACCCAAAAAAAAATGAAAATATTAAAGTATAAATATGATAGTCTATATCTAGTCTGTATCTAGTCTAAAGGCCTCTACTGTCTTAAGAATCTGAATAAGGAGTTGAAAGAACATGTCCTTAACTAACTCCAACTAATAAGCTAATCAATGAGATAATAGAAAATCTTTATGTCATCAAAGAATGAGGACTCACTTCAACTTTGACTGTTAAAATTAGAATCTATTACTGTTCTGGAACTCGTGTCTCTGAACCTATGGTTTAACATAAAAATAAAGCACGATAGCGCGAATGTGTCAGTACACATTTATCGAATATACATGTGAAGTAGGCAATATGCAAGGGTTTGTATGCATGATAAATAATAACTGACTTTCTAACATGAACATGAGAATATATACATAAATATGCAACTGTAACTGACAACGTGATAACATGATACTGACACCGTGGTTGCATGACTACTGAGTCTGGATACTGATAACATGACCTATCAGATAACATAAATGACTGTATCTGAATATAATTGATAACATGGGTGACTGTAGCTAACAGTTCTAAATTTGATAGAACTATCTGAGTTCCATAATATATCTGAGTTAACTGTATCTTATAGTCTATAAATCTGAAGAACTATATGAGTTCTATTACTTAGACTAATTGACTGTATCTAACAGTCCTAATTCTGTAACATGAAAATGTGGGAAGTAGTATCTAACCGACATGCCACAAAAGTGCTATAATAGCTGAGCTAAGGTCCAATATATGCCCTGATTGGAAGTGTGTCAATACCGTACCACTGGTAAGGACAAGATATGATTAACCCTCATATAATAGGTAACTCTAGCGAGAATGGTGGGAACCCTCACATAATAGGTTAACCCACCTCATCTACCCTCAAATAGCAGGCTATGATGTCTCAACCTATACTGGCTACATAGTTCTAGAATGTAAGGATTGCTTCTAGGAATCACACCCTCGTATAACAGGTGAGTCCCTATCCTTGAGTTCACTTGGTGGTAATTCATACTGCTATCTGAATGGACACTAAACATGATTTACTGAACTAAGCTGAGCATAGACTGAGTTATTGAATTTCTATGGCTGATGGAATACTACTGATATCTGACAACTGACTGAGTCATGAGATTATGGAAATTTTTCCTGAGTCATAAAACTAGTTAAAGTCTAAGAGTTCATAGCTTTACTTAGCGTATTGTGAAAACATGAAATGGATCTACATTCATAGCTAATATTTCTAGTACAAGTACCCCTAGGACTCGATGGGAGGAAAGTGACATAACTTGATATTCTTGAATATATGATTATCACCATAGTAAATTTATTGAAGCATTTCATCAAACATCTAATTGGGATAAGGTTGTACATTTATGGGGATTTTCATGAAATCATGCTAGTTAAGAAAACTTCCTTCATCTAGGCATTTTGTCAAACATATAGCAGGCATAGTACATGTAAACATCATGATAAAGCAATTAAACATCATGGTTCTATTTCAATTTCATAATACATGGTTTTACTCATCAGATTTCATAAATCTTTATCTAAACTAATCAAACCACATGGAGTTTATCATCTAATCATGGAATAAAAATCAATTCCTCATTTCTCAACATAAAAGAGAACATACAAAGCATGAACACATGAAGAAAATCCATAACTTGTAGTTGAAAATGGATTCTTAGACTTTATGGATGAAATGAGCCCATGAACGAACACTATGCATACCTTAACTCGTAATTTCATGAAGATTGATGGTGAAATCTTCTTGAAATTAGACCTTCTATGAAAAACCTAGCTTGAGTTCTTGAGTATATTTGAGAAAAACATCAATATTTAGGATGAATAAAGGCTAAATCCTGTGTTTGGAAGCTTATATTGAGGGATAATTGACCCTTTTAACCCTTGACACATAATTAAATTTTTAGTAAAATTTCCCAAATTGGGTCCTTGGTACGGCATGGCGTTATCACTCCGTGTCTTTGGAAATTAAAAATTGGAAAACTACAAAGTGGCGTGATGCAGATGAATCTAGTTGCCACCTTATGTACGACCTAGAAGTTTGGCACGATGCAGAGCTATCGTATTACCACCATATCTACAACCGAGAAGTTTTGAGAGATCCACCAGTATCGTGGAGAAACACTGGAAATTGACAATTTCCATTTGAGCTATCTCCGCGACACGCTGAAGGCTCAATTCAAATACTGTCTCACTAAAAAGGGTCTAACATTTTGCCCGGGTATCGAATTTGGGAGAATTATATGTCGATGGAAATACCACTTGTATTAGAATAAATTTTTATTTAAAAGAAAGTTCTAACATCTTGAGATTATTTTTGAGCTAATAAAAAGAACGGGTATTACAATATCTTCCCTTGAGAACAGTCATCCTCGAATGAGAGGGGAAAAAATGAGTTGAGCATGAATAACTAGAACATGATCTCATGATGAACGTGACTGACAAGATGAACATAACATACTAAACATGCATATCTGATGGATGTGTAACTGATTCATAAATGGAAAACTGAAAGTTCTAAAGAACTTAATTTTCTTACAATGTGAATGCATGTCTGATGCATAACTATATAACTGATCTGATACATAAATGCATGACTGGATATTCGGTGGTACTTGATACTAAGTTTATCATGGGAACATGAATAGGATACTGAATACTAAGTTAGTGATGTACACTAATCATGAAACTTAGTATGCTTAAGGAGAACTTTTACCTTTAGCTTGATCTGAGTTGGGGTGGAAGAGGTGAGGATACTTGGTATGCATATTTTCTTCTGCTTCCCAACTAGATCCCTCGACGGCCTGATTTTACCAAAGATCTTTAACTTGAGACACTTCTTGGTTCCTCAATCCACGAGTCTGACAGTTTAAGATTTCAACTAGAATCTTTTCATAAAAGAGGTTGTTCTGAACATCAATGCTCTAAATAGGGACTATGACTGATGGGTCACCTATAAACTTCTTGAGCAAAGAGATATGAAAGACTAGATGAACTAAGGATAGATCTTAAGGCAATTTGAGCTCATAAGCTACCTTGGCGAAATGATTGAGAATCTCAAAGGGAACGATATATTGCGGACTAAGCTTTCCCTTCTTACCGAATCTCTTCACTTCTTTCATGGGAGAGAACTTTAGATAGATGTGATCACCAACCTCTAACTCAGTGTCTTTTCTATGAACATCTTCATAAGACTTCTGTCATCTCTGAGCAACCTAGAGTCTTTCTCTAATTAACTATAATTTCTCTAAGGTGTCGAATACTAAGTCAGGACCTATGACTGAGGCCTCACTAACTTCCAACCAACCGATTGGAGATCTACATCACCTACCATAAAGATATTTGAATGGAGCCATCTGAATACTGAAATAATAGTTGTTGTATGAAAACTCAATCAAAGGCAAGAGGTTATCCCAACTTCCCTTGAAATCAATTGAATAGGCCCTTAGCATATCTTCTAACATCTGAATGGTCCTTTTTGCTTGACCATCTATCTGAGGATAAAAAGCTGTACTGAGATGAATTTGCATACCAAGACCTATTTGAAATGCATTCCAGAAATAAGAGGTGAACTAGGTACCTCTAACAAAGATAATAGATAACGGAAAACTATGCAATCTAACCAACTCTTTGATGTAGAGTTTGGCTTAATCCTCAGCTAAATAAGAGGTATGAATTGGAAAAAAAATAGCTGATTTGGTCATTCTGTCTACAATGACCCATACTGAATCATGCTGATAATGACTTTGAGGCAAATCCATCAAGAAGTCTATGTTTACAACTTCCCACTTCAAAGTAGGAATACTGAACACCTGTATAGGACCACCATGCTTGTGATGTTCTATCTTAACTTGATAACATATAGAGCACTTATCCATAAATTTTTCAATAACTCTCTTCATCGTACTTCACCAATAGATATCCCGCTAGTTGCGGTGCATCTTAGTGGCCCCTGGATGAATAGAGTAACGCATGCCATGAGCTTCTTCAAAAGTTTGCTGCCTTATGTCATCTACGGTTGGAACAAAGAGACGACCATGGAAATGAAGGATGCCATCTCCCCTTTGGGATAAAACCTCAATTTTCTTATTCTGAACTGACTCTTTTAGCTTGATAAGTCTAGGATACTTATCTTGCTTTTCTTTCAACATAGAAACTAGAGATGATTCTGAACTGCTCTAAACACATACACCGCCTTCTGAAGTGTCGACTAAGCGAATGCCTAGTATAGAAAGATAGTGTACTTCTTGAGATAACTTCTTCTTACTATCCTCAACATGAGAAACACTACCCATAGAGACTCTACTGAGAGCGTCGGCTACTACATTGGCCTTGCTTGGATGATAGAGGACACTCATGTCATAATCTTTCAAGAGCCCTAGCCACCTTCTCTGACGAAGATTGAGATATTTTGGAGAAAAGACATACTGAAGGATCTTATGATCTGTGACAAGGTCAACATAAACTCCGTAGAGATAATGCCTCCAAATCTTTAGGACAAGACTACGGCTGCTAACTCAAGGTAATTAGTAGGATAATTCCTTTTATGGGGTTTAAGTTGTCTGGAGGCACAGGATAAGACCTTACCATGCTGTATGAGGACACAACCTAAACCCATTCTAGATGCATCACAATATAGTATGAAACTATCTGAATCGTCTGGTAATGCTAGAACTGGAGCTGAGGTGAGTCGAGTGTTAAATTCTTGAAAAAACTTCTTGCATGGATATAACAACTAAAACTTGACTTTCTTATGAGTCAATATAGGCATAGGGGATGCATCAGAAGAAACTCCCTTAACAAGCCATCTGTAATAGCCAGCCAAACCTAAGAAACTCCTAATATCTGATGGACAGACAGGGCGAGGCCAGTTCCTTACCTGTTCGATCTTTTAAGGATCTACTCTAATACCATCACTGAAAATAATATGGACAAGGAATGCTACTAATCTTAGCCAAAATTCGTAATTATTGAATTTGGTGAATAACTGATGATCTTTGAGAGTCTAGAGTACTATTCGGAGATAATCTAAATGATCGCGCTAAGTGTAGAAATAGACCAAAATATCATCTATGACGACTATGACGAACATGTCTAAGTACTGCTTCAACACACAGTTTATCAAGTCCATGAAAGTGGTTTGGGCATTGGTAAGACCAAAAGACATGACTAGAAATTTGAAGTGACCATACCACATATGGAAAACTATCTTCGGGATGTCACATTCTATAACTCTAAGCTTATGATAGCCATATCTGAGGTCTACCTTAGAGAAATAACTGGCACCCTGAAATTGGTCAAACAAGTCATCGATTCGATAAAGAGGATACTTATTCTTGACAATAACCTTATTGAGCTGACGGTAATCAATGCACATTTTGAGTGAACCATCTTTCTTGTCCACGAATAAGATTGGTGGGACCTACCATGAAATGCTGGGTCTAATTAATCCTTTATCTAAGAGGTCCTTCAACTGATCTTTCAGTACTCATAGTTTTGTTGGTACCATTCTGTATGACAAAATAAAGATAGTCTGAGTGTCTGAAAGAAGATCAATACAAAAGTTTATTTCCCTTTCGGGAGGAATTCCTGAAAGACCTTCGGGAAAGACATCTGAATATTCATTCACTACTGTGACTAATTCGAAACTTGGAGCCTCAGAGTTAAAATCTCTAACATGAACTAGATGATAAACACATCCCTTAGATATCATTTTCCTTGCCCGAAGGTAGGAAACAAGCTTACCCCTAAAAGTGGATACACTACCCTTCCACTCTAGGATGGGTCCATTCAGGAACTAAAACTAAACTATTCTATTTCTACAGTCGACTGTGGCATAGCAGGAATGTAGCTAATCCTTGCCGAGAATGACATCAAAATCAGTCATCTCTAACTTAACTAAATATGTTGACGTGACTTTCTGAAATATCATAATCGGGCAGTTCTTGTAAACTCGCCGGGCTATGATGGTTTTACCCACAGAGGTAGATACTAAAAAGGGCTCTGCTAGAATTTTGGGATTGATTCCAAAATCAATTGCTATATAAGTAGAAACAAAAGACAAGGAAGCTTCTGGATCTAGCAAAGTGTAAATAGGCACATGAAAGATCTGTAACATACCAGTAATTACATTAGGAGAAATTTTTTGATCGTGTCGAGTGTGAAGAGGATAAACACGATTTGGGTGTTTTCCGCTAGTAGCATGAGAAGTGGCACCATGGTGATTTGGGCAACCGGACTAAGCGGAAGAGCAATTCTATTGACCCTGAGGACCTGGCTACGGACAGTCTCTAACTCTATGGCCTGGCTTGCCATAACCAAAATAAATGCCACTACCTACTCTACACATAACCTGATGGTACTTAACGCAAGTCTGGCATGGAGGATAGGTGCAGGCACTAGTAACACTGCCCTGGATCTTAGAGCCTGGTACTCTATCTTTGTTACCCTCTCTAAACTTAGGAACTGGTAAACTGACTATAGAGGGAGCCAAAACTGATGACTTAGGACAAAACTGAGAGTGGTTTCCACCTACTGATTTAGGCTGAGCAAAGTTGAAAATACCTATCTTCGCTCTCTTATTCAGCTTTTTTATCTACTTAAGTATTTGCTACACTATCTGCTGAGCATGGGTCATAGTCTAGCTAAGGCCATGTCTCTATTCAGCATGGCGGATCTGCATTTATTAACCTCGCTGTCGTTCACCCCTGAAGAAAACTTAGTTATCTTGGATCTACTGTCTACAACCACATGAGGGTCATACCTGGCTAATTGAGTAAAATTAAAAAAATACTCATTCACTCTTATATTGCCTTGCCTGAGGTTGATGAACTCTAGCACCTTGGCTTCTGTAAGCTCTTGGGGAAAGAATCTGTCTAAGAATCTAGTGATAAACTCCTCCTACTTTATAGGACCTGCATCATCTGAACTTTTGAACTTCCACTGTTTGAACCAAGCATGAGCCACATCCTAGAACTGTTATGCAGCTAGCTCAGCACTCTCAACAGTAGCCACCCCCATAGTGTCTGTCACTTTCTAAACTTGATCTAATAGTACTTGATGGTCTTCATCTACCTTAGACCTGAGTAAGGTTTGAGGATTCATTCAGGTGAAGTCCCAAATCTAGCTGCAGTTGAGTTGGACACCGGGTCGGTCGAAATGACTATTGACCATTCATTGTGAGTAGCGACTGATTGAGCCAAAGTGATAAATGCGGTCCTAAACTCCGCATGAGAAACATGATGGCCCAAAGGTTCTTCGGGCTAAGGGGCTAACTGATTTCTTCTCTTAGGAGGCATGTTCTGAAATAAAGTAAAAATATAGATTATACTGAGAGACTGACTCGTGATTATGCTCACAGGCACAACATGAATACTTATAGAATGAAAACAATTCTTAAACATCTCATAGCCTCTTGCACATAAATGTGGCGCACAACAGACCTATGTACAAGACTACTAGATGTGGCTTTCAGACTTCATAGGACTCTACTGAACCTTAGGTTCTGATACTAAGTTTTAACTACTTAATTTCCTGAACTAGAATGCTACACGTTGTTAGCCACATTTATCTATACCTTTATACTGCATAAGATAACATAATAATATAGAAACATACACTGAAAGGCCATAAGGTTTGATCATGAACATAACTAAATAATGTAACATCTCTATGGGGTAATAAAATACTCAAAAAAACAACTAAAAATATTAAAGTCTGAACATGATAGTTTGTATCTAGTCTACTTCTTGTCTGAAAGCCTCTACTATCTAAAGAATCTGAATAAAGAGTTGATGAGACATGTCCCCAACTAACTCCAACTAATAAGTTAATCAATGAGATAATAGAATATCTTTATGTCCTCGAAGGATGAGGACTCACTTCTACTTTGACTGTTGAAACTGGAATTTACTGCTGGTTTGGAACTCGTGTCTTTGAACCTATGGTGTAACATAAAAAGAAAGAACCATAGCACGAACGAATCAATACATATGTACTAAATATACATGTGGGGTAGGCTATATGCAAGGGTTTGCATGCATGATCAATACTAACTGACTGTAAAATATGAATGTGAGAATGTAAACATAAATATGCAACTATAACTGACAACGTGATAACATGATATTGATGCCGTAGTAGCATGAATACAGATTTTAGATACTGATAACATGACATAACAGATAACATGAATAATTATATCTGAATATAACTGATAACATGGGTGACTGTAGCTGACAGTACTAAATCTGATGGAACTATCTGAGTTTCATACTGTATCTGATTTGACTGTGTCTGAGAGTACCGAAATCTGAAGAACTATCTGAGTTCTATTGTTGAGACTGATTGACTGTATCTTATATTACTGATTCTGTAACATGAAATAGTGGGAAGTAGTATCGAACCGACATGCCCTAAAGGTTATATAATAGTTGAGCTGGGGTTCAATTTAAGCCATGATTGGAAGGGTGTCAATACCGTGCCACTGGTAAGGACAACATGTGATTAGCCCTCATATAATAGGTAACTTTAGCGAGAATGGTGGGAACCCTCACATAATAGGTTAAGCCCCCCTATCTACCCTTATATATCACGCAATAATGTCTCAAGCTTTGCTTGCTACATAGTTTTAGAATGCAAGGATTGCTTCTAAGAATCACACCCTCGTATAATAGGTGAGTCCTATCCTTGGGTTCACTCGGTGATAATTGCTACTCCTATCTTAATGGACACTGGATATGATTTACTAAACTAAACTGAGCATAGACTAAGTTACTGAATTTTGATGGATGATGGAATACTACAGATATCTGATAACTGACTGAGTCATGAGATCATGGTGATTTTTCCTGAGTCATAAAACAATCTGAAGTCTAAGAGTTCATAGCTTGACTGAGAGTATCGTGAAAACATGACATGGATCTAGGCACATATCTAATATTTTTGGTACAAGTACTCCCAACACTCGATGGAAGGAAACTAACATAACTTGATATTCTTGAATACACGATTATCACCACAATACATTTATTGAAGCATTTCATCAAACGTCTAATAGGCATAAGCTTGTACATTTTTGGGGATTTTCATGATATCGTGCTGTTAGGAAAATTTCCTTCATCTAGGCATTTTACCAAACATATGGTAGGCATAGTAGATGTAAACATCATGGTATAGCAATTAAACATCATGTTTCAATTCCAATTTCCTCATACTTGGTTTTAGTCATGAGATTTTGTAAATCTTTATCTATACTAATCAACCCACATGGAGTTTATCATCAAATCATGGAATAGAAATCATTTCCTTATTTATCAACATGAAAGAGAACATACAAAGCATGAAAACATGACAAAAATCCAAAACTTGTAGCTGAAAAAGGATTCTTGAACTTCATTGATTAAAGGAGCCCATGAAAGAACACTATGCATACCTTAGATTGTGATTTTGTGAAGATTGATGGTGAAACCTTCTTGAAATTGGACCTTATATGAAAACACTAGCTTGAGTTCTTGAGAGTATTTGAGAAAAACATTAATATGTTAGATGAATAAGGGCTAAATCCCAAGTAAGGAAGCTTATATCAGGGGAAAATTGATCCTTTTAACCCTGGACACATAATTAAATTTTTTGTGAAATTTCCTAAATTGGGCCCTTGGCGCGACGCGGCGTTATCACGCTATGTTATTTGAAATTAACAATTGGGAAACTGCACGTTGGTGCAATGTGGAGCTATCACGTTGCCATCTTGTCTACGACTTTGATGTTTGACGCGACGCACCAATATCACAGAGAAACACTGGAAATTGACAATTTCTATTTGAGCTATCTCCGCGACGCGCTGAAGGCTCAGGTCAAACACTGTCTCACTAAAAATGCTCTAACTCTTCGCCCGGGTTTCAGATTTGGGTGTATTATATATCTATGAAAATTAAGGAAATACCATGTGTATAAGAATAAATTCTTATTTCAAAGCAAGTTCTAACATCCTTGAGATGATTTTCAATCTAAGAAAAATCACGGGTATTAAAATATCTCCCCCTTGAGAACATTCGTCCTCGAATGAGACTAACTGAGAGGGGAAACAATGAGCTGAACATGAATAACTGGAACATGATCTCAGGACGAACGTGACTGACAAGCTGAACGTAACATACTAAATATGCATATCTAATGCATGCGTAACAAATTCATAAATGCATAACTGAAAGTTCTTAAGAACTAAGTTTACTTACAATGAGAATGCATGTTTGATGCATAACTATATAAATGATCTAATACATGAATGCATGACTGAATATCCGGTGGTACTTGATACAAAGTTTATCATGGGAACATGAACATGAGACTGAATACTAAGTTAGTGATGTACACTAATCATGAAACTGAGTAAGCTTAAGGAGAACTATTACCTTTAGCTTGATCTAAGTTGGGGTGGAAGAGGTGAGGATACATGGTATGCATATTTTTTTTATTTCCCAAGTAGCTCCCTTGACGGACTGATTTTGCCAAAGATCTTTAACCAGAGGGACTTCTTTGTTCCTCAATCTATGAGTCTGATAGTCTAAGATTTCACCTAGAATCTCTTCATAAGAGAGGCTATTCTGAACATCAATGCTTTGAATAGGGACTATGACTAATGGGTCACCTATAAACTTCTTGAGCAAAGAGACGTGAAAGACATGATGAACAAAGGCTAGATCTGAAGGCAATTAGAGCTCATAAGCTAATGATAAACAAAGGCTAGATCTGAAGGAAATTCGAGCTCATATGCTAACTTGCCAAAATAGTTCAGAATCTTGAAGGGACAAACATATCGAGGACTGAGCTTTCCATTCTTGCCGAATCTCTTCACTCCCTTCATGGGAGAGATCTTTAGATAAACATGATCACCAACATAAAACTAATGGTATTTTCTACGAACATATACATAAGACTTCTATTGGCTCGAAGAAGCCTGGAGTCTTACTCTAATTAACTGAACTTTCTCTAAGGTGTCGAATACTAATTCAAGACCATGACTGAGGCCTCACTAACTTCGTACCAACCAATTAGAGATCTTCATCTCCTACCATAGGGAGCTTCGAATGGAGCGATCTGAATACTGGAATGATAAATGTTGTTGTATGCAAACTCAATCAAAGTCAAGTAGTCAACCCAACTTCCCTTGAAATCAATTGATCACACCTTTAATGTAACTTCTAGTGTCTGAATGGTCCTTTCTATTTGACCATCTGTCTGAGGATAAAAGGCTGTACTGAGATAAATTTGGGTACCAAAAAACTTTTGGAATTCTTTCCAGAAATAATAGGTGAACTAGGTACCTCTGTCTGAGATAATAGATAACAGAACATCGTGAAATCTAACCAACTCTTTGATCTAGAGTTTGGCATAATCCTCGACTGAATAAGCAATATTAACTGGAAGGAAAAGAGTTGATTTGGTCATTCTGTCTTCAATGACCCATACTAAATAATGCTGACGATGAGTTCAAGGCAAACCCGTTACGAAGTCCATATTTACAACTTTCCACTTCTAACTAGGAATACTAAACTCTTGCATAGGACCATTGGCTTCTGATGCTCTATCTGAACTTGCTAAGATTTAGAGCACTTAGCATAAACTTTTCAATATCTCTCTTCATCCCACTCCATCAATATAACTCCCATAAGTTGCAGTACATCTTAGTGGCCCCTGGATAAATAAAGTAACATGCGCCATGCACTTCTGTAAAAAGTTGTTGCATTATGTCATCTATTCCTGGAACACAAAGACGACCCTAGCAATGAAGGATGTCATCTCCCCCTTAGGAGAAAACCTCTATTTTCTTATTCTAAACTAACTCTTTTAGCTTGATAATTCTAGGATCCTTATCTTGCTTTTCTTTCACCTTAAAAACTAGAGATGATTTTGAACTACTCTGAACACATACACCGCCCTCAGAAGAGTAGACTAAGCGAACAACCAGTCTAGAAAGCTGGTGCACTTCTTGAGCTAACTTCTTCTTACTATCCTCAACATGATAAACACTACCTATAGAGAGTTTACTGAGAGCGTCGGCCACTATATTGGCCTTGATCGAAAGATATAGGACACTCATGTCATAATCTTTTAAGAGCCCTAACTACCTTCTCAAACAAAGATTGAGATCTTTTTTAGAAAAGACATACTAAAGGCTCTTATGATCTATGAAGACGTCTACATAAACTCCATAGAGATAATTCCTTTAAATCTTTAAGTTAAAGACTACAGCTGCTAACTCAAGGTCATTAGTAGGATAATTTCTCTCATTGGGTTTAAGTTGTCTGGAGGTGTTGGATATGACCTTACCATACTGTATGAGGAAACCACCTAAACCCGACTCTAGATGCATCATAATATACTATGAAACCGTCTGATAATGGTAGAACTGGAGCTAAGTTGAGTCAATTCCTTAATTCTTGAAAAATTTCTTACATGGATCTGACAACTGAAACTTGACTTTTTTTCTGTGTTAATCTGGACATAGGGGATGCATCAGAAGAAAATCCCTCAATAAACTATCTGTAATAGCCAGCTAGACCCAAGAAACTTCTGATATCTGATGGAGAGACAAGGCGAGGCCAGTTCCTTCTTACTTTGATATTTTAGGGATCTACTCTAATGCCATCATTGGAAACAATATGGATAAGGAATTCTACTTATTTTAGCTAAAATTTGCACTTACTGAATTTGGCGAATAACTGATGATCTCTAAGAGTCTGTAGTACTATTCTGAGATTGTCTGAATGATCGCGGTCAGTGTAGGAATAGACTACAAAATAATCTATGAAGACTATGATGAATATGTCTAAGTACTTCTTGAACACGCAGCTCATCAGGTCCATAAAAGTGGGTGGGGCATTGGTAAGACCAAAAGACATGACTAAAAATTCAAATTGACCATACCGCATATGGAAAATAGTCTTCGAGATGTCACATTCTCTAACTCTGAGCTGGTGATAGCAGGATCTGACGTCTATCTTAGAGAAATAACTGGCACCCTGAAGTTGGTCAAACAAGTCATCAATTCAGGGAAAAGGATACTTATTCTTGATCATAACCTTATTGAGTTGACGTTAATCAACGTACATTCTGAGTGAACCGTCTTTCTTGCGCATAAATAAGACTAGTGTGCCCCACGGGGAAATGCTGGGTATAATGAATCCCTTATCTAAGAGGTCCTTCAACTGATCTATCAGTACTCTAAGTTTTGTTGGTGATATTTTGTATGACATAATAGAAATAGGTTGAGTGTCTGATCGAAGATCAATACTGAAGTATATTTCCCTTTTGAGAGGAATTCCTTAAAGTTCTTCGGGAAAGACATCTAAATATTCATTCACTACTGGGAATGATTTGAAACTGGGAGCCTCGAAACTGAAATCTCCAACATGAGATAGATGATAAACACATCCCTATATATTATTTCCCTTGCCCAAAGGTAGGAAACAAGCTGACCCCTACAAAATGATACACTACCCTTCCACTCTACGACAGGTCCATTCAGGAACTTAAACTAAACTATTCTATTTCTGCAGTCAACTGTGGCATAGCAGGAATGAAGCCAATCCATTCCGAGAATGACATCAAAATCAGTCATCTCTAACACGACTAAATCTGCTGATTTCACTTTTTGAAATATCATAACTGGGCAGTTCCAGTATACCCACTAGGCTATGATAGCTTTACCCACTTGGGTAGATACTTAAAAGGGCTCTGCTATATAATGAGTAATAAAAGACAAGGAAGCTCCTGGATCTAGCAAAGCATAAACAGGCACATGAAAAATCTGTAATGTACCAGTAACTACATCAGAAAAACTTTCCTGATCGTGTCAAGTCTGAAGAGCATAGAGACGGTTTAGACGTTTCCCACTAGTAACACGGGAAGTGGCACCTTGCTTATTTGGGCAACCGAACTGAGTTGAAGAGCAATTTTGTTGACCCTGAGGAGCTGGCTGCAGACAGTCTCTAACTCTATGGCCTGGCTTGCCACAATCAAAATAAATTCCACTACCTGATCTACACATACCCTGATGGTGCTTATCGTAAGTTCTGCAAAGAGGATAAGTGCGGACACAACTAACACTACACTGGGTCTTAGATCCTGGTGCTCTATCTTTGCTACCCTCTCTAAACTTAGGAACGAGAGCACTGGCTATAGAGGGAGCTAGAACTGATAACTTAGGACCAAAATGAGAACAGTTTCCACCTTCTGATTTAGGCTGAGCGAAGTTGAAACTACCTATCTTCACTTTCTTATTCTGCTTTTCCCTCTACTTAATTTTGTACCCTTATATCTACTGAGCATGGGTCATAAGTCTAGCAAAGGTCATGTCACTATTTTTCTTCACAACTGAAGCGAACTTACTCATCTTGGATATATTGTCTATAACCACCTGAGGGGAATACCTGGATAATTATGTAAACTTAAATAAATACTTTATCACTGTCATATTGCCCTGCCTGAGGTTGATGAACTCTAGCACCTATGTTTCTCTAAGGTCTTGGGGAAAGAATCTATCTAAGAATGCAGTGAAAAACTCCTCCCACTCTATAGGACCTGCATCATCTAATCTTTTGGACGTCTACTATTTGAACAAAGCATAAGCCATATCCTGCAACTAGTATGCAGCTAGCTCAACATTCTCAGTAGTAGTAACCCCCATTGCGTCTGTCACTTTCTAAACTTGATCTACGAATTCCTGAGGGTCTTTATATAGCTTAGACCCGAGGAAGGTTGGAGGATTTATTTGGGTGAAGTCCCAAATTCTAGCTGCGGTTGAGTTGGCCACTGGGTTGGCTGAAATGACTGTTGGCCATTTATTATGAGCAGCAACTGATTTAGCAAGAGTGATAAATGTGGTCCTAAACTCCATATGAGAAACATGATCTCCCAAAGGTTCTTCGGGATGAGGGGCCGGCTGATTTCTTATTTTATGAAGAGATAGATTAGTCTAAGAGACTGACTTATGATTATGCTCACAGGCACGACATGAATACTGAAAAAAGGGAAACTATTCTTAAACATCTCATAGAATCTTGCTCATAAATGTGGCACGCAACACACCCAAGTACAAGACTCTACTAGATACGGCTTTCAGACTTCCTAGGACTCTATTGAAACTTAGGCTCTAATACCAAGTTTGTAACGACCCAATTTTCTGAACCAAAACATTTCATGGTGGTCATAATCTTAAAGGACCACAACCTAAACCATGAAATATATTTGTACCTATATACTGCGTAAGATTACATTTTAATGTAGAAACATACACTCAAAGGCCATAAGGTTCGATCATGAACATAACTAAAAATGTCACATCTGTGTGGGGTAATAAAATACCTAAAAAACAACTAAAAATACTGAAGTTTGAACATGATAGTCTATATCTAGTCTGCATCTAGTTTTAAAGCCTTTACTTTCTGAATAATTTGAATAAGGAGTTGATGGGTTATCTCCCAAACTAACTCCAACTGATAAGCTAATCAATGAAATAATAGAAAATATTTAGATCATAGAAGGATGAGGACTAACTTCTACTTTGACTGTTGAAACTGGAATCTACTGCTGGTTTGGAACTCGTGTCTCTGAACCTATGGTGTAACATAAAAAGAAAGAACCATAGCGCGAATACGTCAGTACATATGTAGCGAGTATACATATGAGGTAGGCTATATACAAGGGTTTGCATGCATGATCAATACTAATTGACTCCCTAACATGAACGTGAGAATGCATACATAAATATGCAACTGTAACTGACAATGTGATAACATAATACTGATACCGTAGTAGCATTACTACTGAGTCTGGATACTGATAACATGACATAACAGATAACATGAATGATTGTATTTGAATATAATTTATAACATAGGTTACTATAGCTGACAGTCCTAAATCTAATGGAACTATCTGAGTTCCGTACTGTATCTGAGTTGACTGTATATGACAATCCTGAAATCTGAAGAACTATGTGAGTTCTATTACTGACACTGATTGACTATATCTGAAAGTCCTGATTCTATAATATGAAATTGTGGGAAGTAGTATTTAACCGACATGCCTAAAATTTTCTATAATACCTGAGCTGGGGTCCAATTTATTCCCTGATTCGAAGGGTGTCAATACCGCGCCATTAGTAAGGACAGCATGTGATTAACCCTTGTATTACAGGTAAATCTAGCGAGAACAGTGCGAACCCTTACAAAAAAGGTTAAGACACCTCATCTACCTTTATATAGTAGGATATGATGTCTCAACCTATTCTGGCTATATAGTTATAGAATGCAAGGATTGCTTTTACGAATCAAACCCTCATATAACAGGTGAGTTCCCATCCTTGGATTCACTCGGTGCTAATTCCTACTCCCATCTGAATGGATACTAAACATAATTTATTGAACTAAACTAAGCATGGACTGAGTTACTAAATTTTAATGGTTGATGGAATACTTTTGATATCTGACAACTGATTGAGTCATGAGATTATGAAGATTTTTCCTGAGTCATAATTACCATATGTAAAGAAATAGATTAATATTTCAAAGCATGATCTAACATCCTTGAGATGATTTTTGAGGTAAGAAAAAGCACAAGTATTACAATCAGATCTCGAGATCACCCATTAGATAGGATTAATCTCAGTCTTAGATTCAGTTGAGTAATTTCATTATCATATCCTGAGATTACCTCATAGATAGGCTTGACCTCAGTCTTAGGTTTAGTTGAGTATTCTTATTATCAGATCCCGATATCACCTGCTAGATAGTCTTGATCTTAGTGTGAGATTCAGTTGAGTATTCTTGTTATCAGGTCTAGAGATCACCCATCAGATAGGCTTGATCTTAGTCTCATATTCAATTGAGTAATCTTATTATCAGATACTAAGATCCTTCGTCAGAGAGGCTTGATCTCAGTCTTAGATTCCGTTGAGTATTTTTGTTATCAGATCTAGAGATTACCCATCAGATAGGCTTGATCTCAGTCTTCTATTCAGTTTAGTAATATTATTATCAGATGCAGAGATCATCCATCAAGTAGGCTTGATCTCAGTCTCAGATTCAGTTGATTATTTTTATTATCAGATCTAGAGATCACCCATCGGATAGGTTTGATCTCAGTCCAAGATTCAGTTGAGTATTCTTTTTATCAGATCTAGAGATCACCCATTTGATAGGCTTGATCTCAGTCTTATAGGTTCAGAGGCACGAGATCCAGAGTACCCTTAGCCGCTCAGTCCCAGTCATCAGTAGTAGACATAGCAGTGAGTCCTCTTTAGTAGAGGATGATCCTTAGTTGTATTATTATAGTATCAGATTTGGTTTAATTTAAGTAGACGGATTTAGTTGGGGACATGTCCCATCAACTACACAGTTCAGACAGTTTAGAGGCTTTTCGGACAGGTGTATCAGTATTTAGTTTTAAATTTTTAGTATATTTAGATGTTTTGAACCTTATGGCTAGTATCTAAATTTATTATCCATATTATACAGTGTTCAGATATAGATATTAGTAGAGAGTTGGCTTGTGGTCCTTCAGGATCATGAGCACCATGTGACGTTCCGATTCTAAAAAATTGGGTCATTAAAATAATTCTGTGATTAAACATGGAAATGATAGTGCGCTGGCCACCTTATATTCTCTCACAAATAGATCATCCGCAATGATCTGACCAAAATAAAACTTCAATCCTGAAAGAAACTAGAAACAAGTATAGCCCGGTTACTACCAAGATTAGCATTACCTCTGGTTGGCATGTCTCAATCAAATCACAACCCACAAAAATTTAGCCCTGAAGCTAAGAAAACACTTTACTATGTGCTTATGTGGGTTTGTTGCCCAGGAAGGATTACCATCATCAGTCAACAACCCAGCCAACCAGGGCCTTTGGGTGGATACGGAACGCAGACGATATTCGAATTTTTGAATAGCAGTTAGGGCTCCATAGTCTTGCCCAAACAACATACTGTTGATGGTTTGGGATGATATGTCAATGGTAACTCCCCGAACTAGAAATAACTCCCTGTTCGACAAACCTAAAATCTTCAAGCCCTTTGGAATATCCTTTTATTCCAATAACAAATAATTTGCAAAGAATTCCCTTACCAAATTTTGTTGATATGATCTAGGAGGCTTGCTCATCCATGCCAATTCATACTAATT
The DNA here is from genome assembly GCF_002878395.1 of Capsicum annuum. Lineage (NCBI taxonomy): Eukaryota > Viridiplantae > Streptophyta > Magnoliopsida > Solanales > Solanaceae > Capsicum > Capsicum annuum. The sequence goes on along the minus strand of NC_061116.1, from coordinate 113,764,929 downwards.
AAAGCGACGCTCCAACTTAGGATATTCATGCAAATCTGTCATTATACTATGAAACTCTTAAAAAAGATGGCCTTTTGATTGCCCTATTTTTCCTCGATGCTAATCTATCATAGAACCTATCCCGTGCTCTCTCAAGTTGCTATCTGATGGATTCCTTTATTTGAGGATCCTTATGTCTAATCAAGTTAGAATCCTGAGGCTAAGTCTCCACATCAGACGCTTCAGTTTATGCCTCTACATTGGTAGCCTCAATTTTTGGCTCAATTGGTTTAGGACAAGATATGGCCACTCTTGCCTCCCCAGGGCCTAAGCTTGTACTGTTGTTGCTTCTATAACTCTCCTCTTCAGACTGGGAGAGTGTAGAAAGTATTCAGTCTGTTTTGCTAGTATTGAAGGTTGGTGCCTCCTCACTCTTGGCAGGTTTGCCTCATCTACTTGCCCGACCACCACCTATAGTCAATGGGAGTTTTCGTGCCATGGTTATTAAAAAGGGAGTAAGGAATCTGTTTGCAAAAAAAAAAATAGTCAAAAGAGTGAAATATTTGGCTTGATGATCTATTTGATGGTCCATCGTAGGATTGACGGTTCGTCAGTCTAGCTGTTGGGCTTTATCCAGTGAGTACCATCCTTGGTGTCTTTGCGATGGTTCACCTGGCGGCTCATCAATTATGCGACGGTACGTCAAGGTTACCATCAACAACACCTTTCAGTTAAAAACATAACTTTGGAATTTTATCAAACTCCTAGTGTTCAATACCGATTTTTAGCACAAAAATGACTCCATTTCACATTTACGCACAAATTATCTCACTTTAAACAAATAGGTCACTCAGACTTCACCCAATCACAGAGCATACCAATGTCCAGAATTGAAAACATCAACAATTTAGGCAACAGATGAAAGCAAGATGAAATTTTATAAAGCACAACTTATTCACTTCATGCTTTGCAATTTAAAAAAGTAAGAAAAGGGTTACAATCATACCTTGATGATAGAGAAATTTCACTCTACTTGCTTGCAACTTCAACAAATAAAATTACTTGACACTTTAGTCAGTGATTGTTTCTTTTTTTGTGATGAAGAAAAAGAGAAGAATGGATTTGTTGAAATAGGGGAGATAAAAGAAGATGGAGAGTCATAGAGGGAGTAACTACCTTTAGATAATTTGAATCTAGAGGAAGTTAGACAATTGTAGAATTTGAAAAGGTTACAACCTATGTAACCTCCTAATTTTATGTCTTTAAAAGCCTTCGGGTAATGTATGGGTCATTTAAATAGGCATCAGATTTAACCCAACGTAACCCATAACTAGGGTTATGTTAACATTTAACCTAATGGTCCACCAGTTTTTCGATGGTCCACCGGGTTGACCATCAAGTCTTACCAGAGACATGTCTTCCAGGTCTTTCTATGATGGTTACTTCGACGATCTGTCAATGCTGTGACAGTCCGTCGAGTGGTCCATCAGCCTATTCTAGAAACTCAAAATTTCATCTTCAGGATAATGGTTTGTCCAACGGTCCATCGGTTTATTGATGGTTTTCCAACTCTACCATCAACCCTTATCCAGAATGTTCAACTTTTTACCATGGTTGTAACGGTTCAAGTGGCAGTTCTTTGAGACCTTGAAGGTCCATTAGTTATCCCATCAACCACCTATAAACTGTAAAACTCTTCTCTTTAAACAATTTCAGTCCTAAACACTTCACAAAGACATCAGATTGCACAAAAAATAATAAATAATCTTTGACTATTATTTCAACAACACTTAGTGGGTTGACTCCCACTAGCGCCTGATTTAATATCGTTGCACGATGCATTTTTCTCAATTACTTAGACTTCATCGAGATAGATAGTAACTATGCATTTTATCAAGTCCATTAGACCGATATACAACTCCAATCTTTGCCCATTAACTTTGAAGACACTTTCATCTTCATTAGCAAGTTCGACTACTCCAAAGGAGTAGACTTGATTAACTTGAAATGGATCCAACCATTTTGATTTAAGCTTACCTGGAAACAACTTCAGACTTGAGTTGAAGAGAAACACCTAATCACCCTTCTAAAAATGTTTTTTTGCAATCCTCCGGTCATGCTACTTCTTCATCTTCTCTTTGTAAATATCAATTCTTTCATAAGCGCCGAGACAGAACTCATCCATCTCATTCAGTTGTCCCAATCTCAACTGCGCTACCTTATTCCAATTCAAATTCAGCCTCCTAAGTGCCCACAACGCCTTATGCTTCAATTCAATTGGAAAATAACATGCCTTTCCATAAACAAACTGGTACAGTGACATGCTAATTGGTGTCCTGAAAGCTTTTCTATATGCCCAAAAGGAATCATCAAGCTTCCTAGACCATTCTTGTGTGCTAGCATTCACTATTTTAGCAGTTATTGCTTTAATTTCTCTATTTGAAATCTTAATTTTCCCACTATTTTGTGGGTGGTATGGAGTTGTTACCTTGTGTTTTTTAGCACCATACTTTTCCAAAGTAGATCGATACACTCGGTTGCGAAAGTGAGATCTACCATCGCTTATAATGATGCGTGGCACCCCAAATCAAGAGAAATATTCCTTTAGTAGAACATAACTACTCTTTTTCCTTTGTTTTCAGTAAAAGAAATGCCTTCAAACCATTTCAATACATAATAAACAACAACTAGAATGTATTTCATCCTATATAGGCTCATAAAAGGCCCCATAAAGTTGATGCCCCAGACGTCGAATAATTCTACCTCTATCATATTTATCGAAGACATTTCATGGTGCTTGGAGATTGACCCCTTTCTCTAACATTGGTCACATCTTATCACAAACTCAAAAGCAATTTTGAATAAAGTCGGTCAATAGTAGCCATTTTGTAGCACCTTTCTAGTAGTACGGTCACCTGCTTGGTGACCTCCAATCGGGGAAGCATAACATGCGTCCAAGATACTCAACATATCTACTTCTGGAACACATCTCCTTATGATATTGTTAGCACATCTCCGAAATAAATACGACTCATCCCAGAAGTAATGTGTCACATCATGGAGAAATATCTCTCTTTGATAAAAAGAAAGATTCTCTATAATCACGTTGGTCAGCACATAATTTGCGAAATCAGCATAGCAAGGTATGTTTTCCATAACACTAGCCAAGATTTCCTCATCCAAAAACTCATCATGGATCTCAAATTCATCTCTAACTATTTGCTCCCCTTCCATCCTAGATAGATGGAACGCAAACTAGTTTTTGTAACCTTTCCCATCTTTGACTTCGAAGTCAAATTCTTGAAGCAACAACACTCATCTAATCAACCATGGTTTCGTATCCTTTTATTCCATCAAATATATCAAGGTTGCATGGTCAGTTTGGACCCCCACCTTGGTTCATAGCAAATAATCCTGGAATTTCTTGAAAGCATAGAATATTGCAAGAATTTCTTGTTCAGTGTTTGTAGTTCTTTTGGGCCTCATTACTTACTTTCTTGCATAATAGGCAGGATGGAGTAGCTTATCCCTCTTTTGCCCAAGTAAAGATCCAACTGGAACACCGCTTCCATTACACATAATCTGAAATAGCTTTGACCAATTTGGTGCAACAATAATAGGCGCGCCAACTAGCTTCTCTTTAAGTCACTCGAATGCCATCAAGAAATCATCATTAAAGTTGAACTTAACCTCCTTCTCCAAAAGTTTGCAAAGTAGATTTGCAATTTTTGAGAAGTCCTTTATTAATCTCCAATAGAAGCCCGCATGACCAATAAAATTGCGCACACCTTTTACCAAAATAGGAGGTGGTAGCTTCTCTATAACCTCGAATTTATCTCAATAAACCTCAATCCCTTTTACTGAAATTTGGTGACCAAGGAAAATGCCCTCCTTCACCATAATATGTCATTTCCCCAATTAGGCACAAGGTTAAACTCTTTACAAAGCTGCAAGGCCCTACACAGATTCTCCAAACACAGCTCAAACGAATCTCCTACCACAGAAAAATCATACATAAACACCTCCAAGGTGTCTTCAACTATATCTGAGAAAATAGACACCATGCATCATTGAAAAGTAGTGGGTGCATTACACAATCAAAATGGCATCCACATGAACACTAAAGTACCATAAGGGCAGATGAATATCTTTTTATCCTAATCCTTCATGGCTATAGAAATCTAATTATATCTAGAATACCCATCCAGAAAATAGTACGAACCTCTTCGTACCAACCAACCAAGCATTTAAGACATAAAAGGCATTGGGAAGTGATTTTTCAATTTCCATGAGTTGAATTTTCAATAATCCATGCAAACTCTCCACCCAGTGATAGGTTTGAGTAGTATCAACTCATTCTTCTTATTTGTTATAACTGTCATGCCCCTTTTTATGGACACATATTGTACGGGACTCATCCACATACTATTAGAAATAGGATATACAACTCCTGCATCAAGCCATTTTATGATTTCCTTCTTAACCACCTCTTGCATAGTTAGGTTAAGATGGCATTGATGCTTAATTATTTGTGTGCAGTCCTCCACCAACTGAATTTTATAAGTGCAAATACTTGGAGGGATACGAATAATATCTGCAATAGTCTATCCGATCACCCTTTTGTACCTCTAAAGCATAGAAATAACTTCCTGCACCTGCTGGTCACCTAAATCAGTCATAATGATGACAAGTAAAGTGATTTCACTGCATAGAAATACACATCAGAGATAACCTGGCAATTCTTTCAACTCCAACATCGGTTGCTCCTCAATAGATGGCTCAGTTGGTGGTTTTAGGAATTTTTTTTAATCTAGATCAAGCTTCTTGGGAGAATAACAATATGATCCATTCTTATCAAAGCAAAAATAGACTTCTCATACTCCCCAATGACCTCACCATCAAAATTCGTTAGAACTACAATAAAAGGCTCAATAATAAATTTCACCTCTATCGACACTTCCTGCTCATCCTTATAATAAATATCAACAATAGATAAAACACTCATCTCCTTATTCTTTTTCATAGATTGGAACATATCAAATCGCACCATTTCATTATTCAGCCTGAATAGAAGTTTATTAGCTCACAAATCAATAAGCACGCTTCTAGTTGTGAGGAAAGGTCGACCCAAGATTATGGGCACCTCAAAATCCACATTGCATTCCATAATAACAATATCCACAAGAAATATGAAGCTAGCCACCTTCACTAGCACATCATACAAAATACCAACCAGTCCTTTTACAGACCTATCTGCCATTACTAGTCACATATTTATGGGTGTGGGATTTACTAAAACCAACCTTTTATAAATATCTAGAGGTATCTAGTTAATGCACGCTCCCAGATCACATAAGGCCTTAGCAAAATCAAGAGACCCAATGGTACAAGGAATGGTGAATGCTCCTGGGTCTTCCTTCTTCTGCACCAAGGATCTTGTAGAGATAGCACTACAATAGTGGAGATTATCCACAGGTTCATAGCTTACTTCTCTCTTCTTTGTAACAAGATCTTTCATAAATTTCATGTATTATTGAATCTTCTTAATTGCCTCCACCAAAGGCACATTCACTGTCAGCTATATTAAAATTGCTATGAATTTACTAATCTTTGTATCGTCAACCTTCTTCTCCAATATATCAGGAAAGAGAGGAAATAGTTTTGAGAGACTAGTCACCACTACTTCCTTTTCCTTGTCTTTCCCTTTTCTTAACTCTTTAACCTACTGATGATTAGAAGGGATATCAATTTTATCCCGCTTCTTAGATTCTACTAGATTACCTTATTCATACTCAACATCTTCTTCGCTCACCTCTTCAATTGTAGCTTTTCCCATAAAAGGGCCTAGTAATACTTTACTACTCTGTGTGGTGACTGCCATGCAAGAGCCATCATTACGGAGATTAATGTTCTTATATTCTGCTGATTCAATTCTGTTGAGAGTTGGCTCAATTATTGCTCTAACTATTTGATAGAAGTGGAGTATGAGTTTACCAACTGACTCATGGAAGATAAATCACTCTTTATAGTAGTCACCCAGAGTTTGTATACTTTACTCCTTTTAACAGCTTCTCCATCATGTCCTTTAAGGACATTTTGCTCTAGCTTGTTTTAGCATTATCTTGACATCCTATAGGTACATATAGCACACTCATGTTGCTTTTTGTTTTCCATTTTCCTTGATCCTTATCTTTATAACCGACCTTGTAAAAATAGTTTCGACCTTGATTTCCTTGGCCATTGCCTCAGAAACTCCCTAATTATTTAGATACTTTGCCTTTTCTTCAAAATTAAAGTCAGCTCTACCTTCTGATGTAACATCTTTCTACTTCTCTATTTTTCCAAATAATAGATGCTTAGTTAGAAAATCCATCTGTGTATTCAGGTGTGCCATGTCCTGGTCACGTTCTTCCTCCTTTTTGCATTGCTCTACAGTTATACCACTAGATATAATTGGTCTTGCTATTATAGAATCCCTCATATGAAAAGCTCTACTTTGTTTGGTCATCCAATCAAGCATATTTGAAGCCTCTGAAAAAGTAATATCCACAAATGATCCTCTAATAGCATTATCCATGATTGACTTCGTAATAGAGTTCAAGGCTCTATAGAGAGATTCTATTAAATGGATATCATTCACATTATGATTCGAGCATTGCATCAGCTTTTTTTTATATCTCTCCCAAGTCTCCTGAAGAGCTTCAATTGGAAGCTGCAAAAAGTTATTGATCCCATCCTTAAACTGTACCCTCCTAGAAGGTGGAAAGAACCTTTCTAGGAAATCCTCTTTCAGCTATCTCCAGTTGGTGATAGATTCAGGAGTTAGCTTATTAAGCTATATTGTCGCCTTCCTAGATAGAGATAATGGAAATAAATGCAAGTGGATGGCATTCTAACCCACTCCTGGGTTATCAAAAGACTTTCAAATCATGACAAAGTTCACCAAATACATATTAGGATCATCACCCGGAAGGACACTGAACAACCCCTTAAGATGAAGAAGTTGAATCATTATACTAGTAATATTAAATTTAAATCCAGATGCTAGAAGTGGAGGAATTATAGTTCCAGTTGTACCTGCTCCATCCATTCCATCTTCGTCATCATTAAGATCAAACTGCATAGGTTGGTAATCTTTCCTCACCCTAAAGGGATGATTTCTATTTGCATTGTGGTTTATTGGTGTAGCCATATTCTCTGCATACCTCAGTTTGGAAGGATCCAACAAATCATCAACATTAGGATTAGGATGACATATTTGTTGGCCATTATTCTGCTGATTAAGTTAGGTTCTAGCCAAAGCGTCTAGTCATTTAGCATCTTGGGGATCTACCATTCTGTCTATCAACTGTGGTTCTAGATGTACTGGTAATAATAGTGCACCTGATCTCTGTGTACTAAGCATACATAATAACTACCCTACACAGAACAAAAACAACAAACAAAGGTAAAATTTAGGAAATATGACCAAAGGTCAATTAACAAACACAAACTTAATTAACAATCGTATTCTTCGGTAATGGTGCCAAAATTTGATACGCCCAAATTACACCTCTCTTACGAGTGAGTAAGCGGTCGCTTTCAAATATAGAACCCTAGTATGTTGGGTTATAAATCGCATAGGGAATACTGTGTTCACTAAGTATTGTGATTGTTATCAGACTATTGATCAAAGGTTCCTGAATAAAAGGTGTTTTAATTTATGAATTCTATTCTAAATAATTGTAACAAAGTTGTTTCAACTAATGATTCTTTTTGCAAGTAGTAATTCAATGATATTAAATAAACAAAATTTATGGTTACAAAGATGTTTCAGCAGCTAGGGTTGTGACTTACAATAGAGTTCCAATTAATAACATCAATTACAAGAGTGGCTGAATTTTATTGTTAACCCATTAGTTTCTCAACCTTAGTGGATAGTTTCTTCATTAATTCTCTCAAACTTAAAGAACGTATTGATTATTCAACCAGTTTCTCTTGTAGGTCAATCCTGTTAAGGTATTTTCCATTAATCCAAAGGTTTAGGCCTCTCGATTCTATGTAAACCCTTTCTTTTCCCAAAAAACACCTTTTTATTTGAACAAGTGATGTTCTTGGGCTGACCTTTCAAGTTTGCAACCAAGAAAAGTCATTAAAGGTGAAGAAAGGTTTATGAAACAACAATTACCTATGGAAACTCAATTGGAATCATAACCCACATCAACTATTCATATCAAGGCTCCCATAACCCTAGTTATAGAAGATTAGCCACTCATCTTCATAGTAGAAAGAGAAATAATATTTGTATTATTCATAAATAAATTGAAAATTCACTTACAAAAGTTACAAGAATTAGTTCTTGAATCATTAATTGACATAGAATGATTAGATCCGCAAGTTTAGCTTGATTCACAAATTACTACATTACAAAGAGTTTCAAAGATGGAAAAACTAAGGTAACAATATCCAAGATGATAGAAATGAAACCCTAAATAGGTATTTGTATGATCTCAGGTAAAAAGGACTTAATATTTGAATTCAAAAAAACCACGTCCAAGTTGACGGTCACATCGATGGTCAGTCGAGTGGATGGTCGCGGAATGTTTTACAAGTCAGGTTCTATTAAGTGTTGAAGTCCAACTCGGCGGTCCTTCATTGACAGTCCATCACTTGACTCTCTAAACTTATAGATTCTTTTTAGACCTAATGGCCAAGTTGGTGGTCTGTCGGATATTTGACGGTCCACCAATTGTACCGTTACAGGGGTCTCTTATTTTATCCTTTCCAGTTTACTCTGATGGCCACCATGGTGGTCCATTGAATGGCTGACGGTCCCCCAGTTGGACCATCAGTAACCTTTTCTATTAGTTTTCCAGGTTTTCTTCTTCATCTAACTCCTTAACCTGAAAACACTTAAATCCAGCATTAAATACAACTTTAATTTCTTTAAAACACATAATTTTCGTATGAAAAAGATGCAAAATGTTTTGTCAAATGATGGAACATCAGTACCTTGAGCAGTAAACTAAATATTGAGAAAAAATTAGAGTTAAAAACCTGGGGTATTACAAAAATTCGAGACTCAAACTTTAAGACCTTACCTTTTCTTTGAAAATCAATCACCGCATGAACATCAATCAACGAAAACAACTAGTACTTAGATCTGCACCAAAAATATATAGAAGTGTAGTATAAGCACTAAAATAATGGGTACTAAGTAGGCATCATTCACTAACTGAGCTAAATCAGGATATAAGTACGGTAAAATAACATAACTAAGTCAAGGTACAAAAATGAACTTGAATCTCCAACATCGTTGTTAATAATAAGTAATAAAACTTAGTAACAATATAACATGAGGTATCAACACATGCCAATATTGTCATACATAATAACTAAATAATTCATAATAACAGCTTATCATGAAACATCAACACAAGCAAACATAACTAAAAAATTGGGTACCGTACATCAATTGGTGTCAAAAAGTAAATAACCCATCACAAACTCTTATATGCCTAGGTACACTCAAGGGTAGGTTAAATCTATCAACAAACATTATAAATAACCTTCATAATCATTTTACTATTATTTCACAATTATCATAACCGGTCATTTACCAACATTTCTCAACTTAGAAACCTTGATAATGTGAGCACATTCCATAATATAATAAGTATTTACAACATTATTGTTGACACTCATATTCACCATTTAGTAGCTAACCATCTCTTATTAACCAATCCATTTAATAACTAGTCATCATATAACTTCTAGTCATCATTTAGTAATTAGTAACCATATAAATACTAATAACCATAATGAAATGTGGGGGTTACACCACACTATTAAGGACTAGTCCCACAAAGCCTGTCACAAGAAATCAAATAGTAAGGTATCAGAAAACTAAACATTTTGTAGAAATATAAAAACACCAAGATTTGACATAGAAACCTTCTTCTCTTGGAAGGAAATACCAAAGATTGCACTCACCAATACCTAACAATCCACTATAATTAACCTCTTGATTACAGACTCTAAATTAACTTAACTCTAGGTTCCTCCTACTTATAATAACTCTACTCTAAGCCTAACTTGAAAACTCTGCCTAGAACATATATTGATATTAATTGACTATAACAAATATGAACCTTAGGTAAGTTTGCCATAGATCACTCAAGAAAACAAAGAAAACATTATTCATATAGAATGAGTAATCTAGTTACAATTAAAAAATAAAATCCAGAACACTGAAACAACCTAGGTTCTAGTCCTTCAAAAAATTCTTGGGTTTGAGCCTTCTATTTATCATACAGCTTACCATACCACTAATATAGTATGGGTGTGGGTGTAGGGACCCTATTCGTATGTTTGTTAGTATGATGTTTGCCAAATTTTATTCTTAGTACAAGGAGACTTTGTAAGATTCGTATGGCACTAAAATCAAAGAGAAGAAGAAGTTAGATCCTTCCTTAATGGGGATCAAGGGTGACATTGATCGGTAGAGGGTGATGGCCTTTGAGATTAGGATATGGTTTGAGTGTACTAATCCTATGGTAGGGTACAATTTAGTGTAATGAGTTATAAGTTGGAAAAATGTGATGTCTAGCATTTTGATCATCATACAAGTTAAGGGTACCACATGTATGGTGTGGGTACGAGTGAGGGGTCCAAACCGTACCTACCTAAAGAAATTTTTATAGTTTAAGATGGGCATATTCTAGATATTTTCCCTCATAATTTCTTTTGACACCATGACTTAAAACACTCTTAAGACTTTATTAACCTTTTATTCCCAAGTCAAACATTCTTACATCACTCTTAAATCTCTCTCAAGCTCTTGGTTCAAAAAGAGTCTAGGGTTTTCTCAAGGTGGTCAATTAAGGCTTTCAAGGGTGGTTTATCTCCATCTTTTTTGGTACCTAAGGAATGTTACGCCTTCCTCATGGTTAGTTCAACTAAAAGCATATGTTAATGAATGATTTTCATAGTATTATTGTGGTAATGTTTGGGGTTTACAAATATATGCTGGGGTTTATGGTTTTTCTTTGTTGGATAATGTTTACCCATTTTTTCTTCTGATTTTAATGTTATAATTGTAGTTTGAGCATGTGATTTCATTTGAATGGTCAATTGATACTTCTTTTTTGTTTTGGAAAACTATATGCCCTCAATATGTTTGTTAAAATTTGTATGAGAATATTTTTTCCACATGTCTTGACTTTTATTGTAAACCTTACATTGCATAATATGGCAATACAACCCTAAAGAGTTTGATTGAATTAAGAGATTTTTGAGGACCTTGACTTACATTGTTTTGATTAATTGGGAATCCAATAAGGTATATGGAAATACCCTAAGTGATGGCTAATGACATTACTTTCAAGTTATAGTCGGTATGATGGTTCCACTTCATAATACCTTGGTAATTAATTCTTTACTTTGTGGTTTGGATATGTGCTAAAGGTTTTAATTTGGCAATAAGGGTGGGTTGTGATATCTAACCGTGAAGGTGTGAGTCCAATTGACGAACACTCGGAACTCATGTTTTTAGACATGAGGGTTGCTAATGGTTACCATAAACTTGTGGGGTACACAGGAATGCCCTAAATTACTCTCATATATATCTATTTAGGAGGGCGAAGGGTACACGAGAATCCATGACCCCTAGATATCTCCCATTCATGATGCTACACGTTTTAGGGACCATTCAGGGGGTAATACTGGACCCATATATTACATGGGTGTTTATAGGATGATCAAGAAACACAACCCAGGTTAAAGATATAAATGCATGCTTAACTCGGTTCCCTTTCCCGGTAGGATATATAGGTATATATTTATGTGATTGCACATGCTTATTTACTTTAGTTTTGAATGATGACATTATTTTATCCTTATTACTGAGTATATACAAGTATTCACCCGCTAACCAGTCTTTAGGCGATGTATCCTCATGCAATGTAGGAACCAGTCATACTACTTCTTCTCAGTGACATGGATTCAGGGACAGCTTAGATTCAGATTGAATTTGTGAGCTTCCATGCTCCGAAAAACTCCATTTTATGTTGTGGGTATATTTTTATACTTTTGCTTATTTATTGGACTTTGGTTTTTGCTATGGTCGGTAGGCATGTACTGATCAAATGTTCTTTGTTTTCAGTTAGAGGCATTGTGTGACTACTTTAGGCATTTTTGGTGTTATTATTGGTGTCAGCCTTGGTATTATTATTGGAATTAGGGTTGAAACTAGTTGGATAATTGATTGTATTGGTTGTTGGTGAAGGATATGGATTCTATTATTGTATATGAGTATTATTTTCTTATCTTATTATGCTCAAAATTTATCTAACATAAGGTACAGGGAGTTTATGGTTCAGTATTGGTGGTTGTCTCTAGTACAAGATGTACTTAAGGCACCCTTCATGACTAGGCCCTAGTTCGGGTCATGTAAAACACTCAGTCTTTTCAATACATTCATAAAATAAGCACTTGAGCAATAATTGAGCAATTATGTTGGATTGAGTTTTTAATTCTGTATAATCTGGCATATGAAAACTCAATAATTTGATAAGCATTCTTTTTCTTTTATAGTGGAATAATTATTAAGGTAGAAATCTGATTAGACCAATTGTCCTAAAAGGTACACATCTCACCTGCGTAGTTTGTTACATACTAGAAAACAAACTATGTAAGCCATGTGACAACTATATATTTCCATACTAGAAAACAAACTATGTAAGCCATGTGTAGTTTGTTACATACTAGAAAACAAACTATGTAAGCCATGTGACAACTATATATTTCCATGAAGACCCAGGGACCTAGTCCCTTGTAGTCAGCTGCTTATCATCAAGACATGATATAGCAATTTTTCCCCTTTTTTATAATGACAAACAATAGAACATGACCACAGATATATGGAGCATCAAATTCATTAACCTTATGAAATTAGAATGATTACCACTACTGTCAGTAAGTGTTCCTCTTATGATTATATATCAAGCTTCCATCAACATATGGACCTGTTCCCTTGTTGTCAATTGACATCAAAAACTCAACTCATTTTCTATATTTCAAGGTTCCCCTTGTCAATATATTTGAACTTATCAAAGTGCATTTTAGTATTCTTCCCCATGTCAATATTCCATCATTTGACATATATACATATAAAAACATATCATCAGCACATATCACTTGTCAATTGCACCTGCTTGATACTCAGTTCCGTACACATCAGAACACATATACACACTTGATCCCTACCTTATTAATTCATTAAGTATTCCCCTTTTTGACATCAAAGAAAAGTATTAACAGTAAACCAAAAATAAAGTATGCACAAAATAGCTAACACAAGGGTGTTGAGGCAACACTAACATTAAGAACAACTTTTAAATTAATGTGAGAATTAGTGAAAAAACATAAATAGAAGTGCATTCACTGTTAAGAAGGCTCAACACCATTACAATATTCCAAATAAAATATAAAAATACTGTCTGCACAAGACATAATAAAGTCAGGAACTACAAACTAACACAGGAAACTTGAAACAATAGTACTCCAGTAGAACGGGCTTGGGAGAGTAAAATTTTATTAACAACTTTATTCTGGCAGCCTCAGCAGCATGAGCATCCAACAACTATTTAGTGAGGTTCTTCATTTCAGAATTCAACCATTGTACCTCGATAGTAAGTTCTGCAACCTTGGCCTGGCACTTTGCATTTTCTGCCGCAAGTTCCTCAGTGGCACCAGGTCCCTCTGAGGATAGCTTTTAGTTCTGTATCTCCAAGTGAGCAATCTCTGTATTTTTTAAAGATAACTTAATATTCATCTCCTTTATTTCTTTGTTTATATTCCCTTGAGCATCCAAAAGTTTTAACACTTGGGACACAACTCAAATTTTCCCTTTAATACATTCTTTCTCCACAAATGTTATTAGTCTAAACTTTTGTTTTAGTGTTCTTACAGACCCCTTTAACCCAATCGCTCAAATGTGATCGTACAATTTGTTCATGAAGTATCCATATGGAATCCTATGCCTTCCTCCCTTCTTATTGATCACTTTGTTAATGTGCTCTAACATAAGATCACGCAGACTTATCAACTCAAACTTACTAAGACATTCTACCAAAAATAGGTCAATACCATAGGCAATGGTCATTTTCTTTGACCTGGGTAAAAGAACTTTATTCAAAAATTCATACACTGATTAAAACGTATTTGTGAGAAATTGCATTCTCACATCAGTTATTGATGAACCTCCTACTTTAGATGCATCAATCATGAGCTCAGTTTATGGTTTTTATTTTACAACAGTCCTCACACCCATCATTAAAATATCTAGAGTCCTTCCTAGTGCCTCTCATCCTGCTTTTTATACTTTTCTTTCATCTGGGTTATCAAACTCTACCCATCTTATGAGAAATCCATTAAATAGATGTATTTTTGTACTTCTTCTTAAAAAACCATGGGAGTTGGTTCCTCTAGGATGTGTAACCATCCCTGGTTCCTGACGTACTCAACTAACTCAGACATTCCATTTTTATTATAAATTCTGGGATAAAAAATTCAACAAGAAAATACCTTTTAACTATTCAAAACAACAATTCTTACTTCTCTTGAAGCATCATTCTTTTCTTCCTTTTTTTTTCTCTTACTACTTGACTCTTTCTTTTTGACATCTTTTCTCTTCTTGTGATTAGGTCCCTCAGAGACTTCCTTCTTTTTGACAGTAATACATTTCTTTTTTCTTATAGCAGTGCTACAAGACTTTGGATTGGAGGACCTAGTCTTTTCAGCAACATGAACTTCTTGTCCTCTCTTCTTAATTGAAAAATCAATGTCCACACCCTCATAGATTTCTACAATTTTAACATTTTTCTCATCTTCCACTATAGAAAATTTCTTAAGCCTCCTTCTTCTAGTAGTTTAAGACTTACTATCTTTCATAGCATTTTCCAATACTTTCTTTTCTGATACTCTAGTGGAATAGGATCTGACAACCTTTACATCAATGTCAATCATCTTTCCTTGTCTTTGCTTCCCCTTTGTTTCTTTATTGACCACCTCAGAGGTGTTTTATCATTCTCCTCCTCATTTGGAGGAAGAACCACTTCCTCATTATTTGTCTCTTTATCTCTTTTACCTCTTTTTTTCTCTTCAAAACTAATAGTGCTTTCATTGGAATCATATGCATGTAGAAGGGGATTCCCGACTATCTACTTATCACTGCTAGATAGATCCAACCGCTTCACCGGTATTTCATCATTGCACAATTCGGAGAAGATTTGTCTTGACTCAAATGGTGTAGTAGAACTAGGTACTTGTAGGGTTTCTGAGACTTCAGACTTTTCTGGTTCTTTAGAAGAAATAGGGATTTGGGAATTTTCATGCAATTTTTTGGTCTTTTGAGGAAAAAGGTACTTTTAATTGAGGAATTTCATTTTCAATTGGTGAACCAAATCCATGATTTAAGTCCACCTCCATGTCTAACTTAGTAGCAATTTTGATAGTGTAGAAAGGAATAAACTCAATTAGGAATTATGGATTTTCTGAGAAAGATACAGTAAGAAAATTTAATGAAGGTTCTTGGTAATCACTAGAGGTGATTTCTTCTATTGCACTGTGTTTTAAGGAACTAGATGTTTTATTTTGAGGTTGTTCAGACAGATGTTCAATGACATTAACAATTTTGGGTTCAGTAACGTGGGTTGAGGAACATGGAATTTTTGCCTTTTTTGAATTTTTGAGAGAAAAAGAAAAGGAAAAGTTCAGTTTTTTAGAAAAGTTATATTGAAGAAAATAGTTTGAGTTAGATTGAAGAAGAATAAAATTCAAAGGATTTGACTTTGTCGTTAAGAAAGATGATTGTTTTACAATTAAAGGTGCCTTTTTCAGTAGACATGTCAGACTTTATAAGGGTGTGACTCTTTATATTTGATTTGAATTGACAGGTTTTGTTTAGATGAGAATAGACATGTGGCCTTTTATATTAGAGTTTTATAAATTTGAAAGGCACACTGGATGGTATTTACATAAGTGATGGGACTAAGTCTCTCTCTTTCTTTAGTATTTTGCCATTTGTGCTTACCTCAACTATTTTTCTCCTAATATTTTCTCATGGGTATATACCTACAAGGGTATAGTACTGGGTTAGACAATTAAATACTTACTTTACTAAGGATACCTATATTATGGTCATAGCTAATTTTAGTAAGAGAACTGATTCATTTGGTAGCCAGGTTAATTTGATCTATTTTATCCTCAACTAGTTTGTTTCAGGACACTACTGTACCAGAATGTGTTCTGAAAATAGATTAGGGGATTAATTCCTAAACATTTCATTCTTTAATTTCTAAGCTTCCAATTGAGATTCTAAAATGAATTCCACTAGGACTAGGTCCTTCTGAAATTTGGACTAGACACTTCTTGAAGTTCAACTTGAGCTGATATATGTGACTGATATCTTAGATCGCCATTTATCATTACCATTTGAATCAATTTTCCTTGAATAATATCTTTATCAATATCATCTCTTTGACCAGATATTGGATTTTAAGAAACTGAATTTTCACCACAATCGAGATGTACAACTCTTTCCACCTTGACTAAAGATTTGGTGCTTAGAAATTTTAGCATTGGTTTTCCAAGGACCGGGTCCCTTGAAATCAACTGTTTGAGAAAAAAGGATCTTACATGTCTCATTATTCATCATCTTTTTATTGAATTAAAAAGTAAGTTACTTCCCATCAGACACAGATTTTTTTTATCCTTTTTACCATTTCTTGAAAAGACAACTCCACCTTGAAGCATCTTGAGAGCAAGAATACGGTCAGACCTTCTTATAACATGCATTGAATAACTACTATTAGTGAACCTTTTCTGACTGCAAAACCTTTCACCCTTTTACAAACAAAATATTTTGTTAGATTCAAGAAACCAATTGTGTTTGCATTCCCAGTAGAAGGACATAGGTGTAATCAAATTATTTTTTTCCCATCTTGGTAATAAGGGTGTATCGCCCCGAGATTCCATACCAAGATATCACATGATGCTTATGACCCTAAAGGACCACAAGCTAACCCTTTACTAATATCTGTACCTGTATACTGCATAATATCTAAAAAAATACAGAAACTAGCCACAAGGTTCAACACATCTATGAATACCCATAATACAGAAAACTAAATACTAATTCATCCATTTGAAAAGCCTCTAAACTATCTGAACTGTGGTGTTGATGTAACAGGTCCCCAACTAACTCTTTCAACAGAAAATAAACAAAGTATGAAGCAATAATAGTAAACTGAGATTCATTCTTGAAAGAAAAAGACTCACTACTACTGCTGTTGGCTGGGACTGAACTGCTAAGGAAACTCTGGATTCTGTTCCTCTAAACCTATTGTGCCAAATAAAACACCATAGCACAAGTACGTTAGTATAGGACCAAGCATTTAGATGAGGTAGGCTAATGTAAGGGCTCATTCATGCACAATATCTAAACTAAATAATCATGAAGATTCCATATGAGAACACATACATGAATGCTCAGACCATGAATAGAATCTTCGCAACTCTAGATACTGAAACTCGGATACCACTTTACTTCAGACTAAAATTACTACTGACATGAGATATTGAATAACTGACTCATTTGACACTGATAACTGAGAGTCTGGATGTACTTACATCAAGGACTAAATTCTTAGCTTACTGCTTTCGACTGATAGGATTAGAGATCAACTTTTCTAAGAGATTATTTAGGAAGCGATTATCAAAGATAAATATGATTATATCTAATTCTGACAACAAGACTACTCAATAGAAATCTAATACTGTGATCAATCATGTATGGCGGCATATCTCTAAATATGATATCAAATAACTGTATATCTGATGGGATGGTCAATGAATCAATGGAACTACCTGAGTTCCTCATAAAGATAGATGACTGTATCTGACAGTCTTAATTTTTGAAGAATGAGATTGAATCTGAAACTTAAACTATAACTATGGGAAGTAAATACTTAACCGACATGCCCCAAACTACCACAGGTAGGGTCCAACTTGTAACCCCATCTAGAAGGGTGTCAATACTGTGCCATGGGTAAATACCTCTCTCAGGTCAATTCTCTCTAACCGATGACCCTTACTAGGAAGTCGACCTAAGGCAAATAATAGTCAAATACTCTTTATTTGTAGGTGACAAACTTTACTTATGGTGACTCCTATATCCTACCCTGGATATGTATTTCTGGAGCTCAGGGATTGCTACTAATGACTCTGGCCTCTCTCACTAATAGAAAAAGGTGCCATCCATTCCCTCACTCGGTGCTAGTTTCTACTCCCAACTGAAATACTCTGTCTGAATCCTTAACTGACCACAACTGAACTGTATCTAATATTGATCATGTTTCTCAAAAGATCTGACCGATTTATGCTGAGATTACTTAGTTTCGTATCTAATAGAAAAGGTATCGAATCATGGTATCTAACTGAAGATACAGAGCTTGGATAGATTGCTCGAATCGCTTATTAGATTAGAATTGAATCACATGAATATTATTAGATCTTAGCAGATTACAGTACTGAGGCTATATTACTAGCGATATAGAGATCACAGAGATAACTGAGGTTTCTTAAGTTCTTCACTTGTCTAAGGATACAGAGTTCTATAGTTCATTGAGTTCTGAGAATCATGGCTCAACTGAACTTATCGAGAAACTAACACGATCTCTAGACAACAGCTCTATTTTCGGGTATAAATACCCTCGGGTCTTGATAGCGTAAAAGTATAGCATAATCATTCTTGACTAGTCATCACGACAATCATTCATTGTCATCACAAGCATTTGTTCATCATCACAAGCAATCATTCGTCATCACAATTATTAAAACCTTACTTCAAGTATTTAAGGATCACAAACGCCTATTCATCATCACAGTTGCCAAGGGGTCACTTTAACCATCTCAGAGTCATAATCATATAATAATGTAGGGGAAACATGCTACTAGATTGCACTTCATTCAACTGGGTTTTACCTCAACTATATCATACCTATATCAGCCTTGACATGTGTTTGGATATCACATGACTTGGGGAAACTTCATACTATCATGTCATAACTTACTTGGTAACCACTTGGCATGTATTAAAAACTTAGCATATATCAAGAGTACATAATTGGGGAATTTACTACTCTCACATCTCCACTTGTTCACTAAGGTCCTTCAACAAAACACTAGACATGCATGGGTTCACACTTATTTGGGGATTTCCTACTACCATGGAATAATTCATTTACTTAGGCATTTTATCAAACATTTGGCATGCATAAACTACTTCACAATTTGGGGTTTCCTATTCAACATACTATAATGGCCCTTATGCTTCACCTAAACTCTTTATCAAACCTATGGGGGACGTTCTTCACTTATTCAACCATTCCTACACCCAAAAGTCAAGAACACATCATATAAAAAGCAACATAAGGAAGATTCATCACAAATATCATATGGATTCCACCTACTAGGGTCAAATCTTATGAATCTTGTAAACAAACATGAATCAAATCTCAACAACACATGTAACATCAATTTCAACTCATAGAAATCATGGAATCTCACAAACATAAAATCTTCATATTTTAAAAAGGGTTCTTTAGCTTCTTAGATGAAAGGGACCCAAGAATCAACATCTACATACCTTAATCTTTGAAATTGGATGAATTCTAATGCTTGAGACTCTAAACACACTTGTAATAAATGATTCTCGAAGCCAACACTATGAGAAACTATATTTTTGAAGAAATATTAAAGAATTTATGGATGATTTTTGGAAGATTACGGTTCTTGAATTAAATCCTAGATATTTTTTCTTAAGGGAATTGGAAGAGTAAATAATGAAATTAGGGTTTGGATGGGGTTCCTCATATTTATAGAGACCTCCAAAAGATGGGAAAATACCAAAATACCCTTTCAAAAACGTCCTTAAAATTTTGAAAAAAAATAGCTGAAGACATCCGTGACAAGCCGTCGAGCTAGTGATAAGTTGTCACAAAAGGGTGAAATTTTAATTTTCTTGTTAAGGTTGACGACATTGGTGTTAGGCCATCACGGGTGTGATGGATTATCACAAAATGTTGTCACTGGGGGTAGAAATCTGCCCAGGGATGACAAAATTTGTGATAGGTCATCACGGGCGCGATGACTTATCACGAATGCCGTCACTTAGTTTCCCAACCTGACATGATGGAGTAAAAATGGCATAAATCCTTGTTATGATATTGGTTCTTGATGAAATAGGCATCATTGGAAAGACAATTCAAGGAGATTTAATTTGATATATAGTAGATCCTCTAATTAGATATATACAAGGAGTTATGGCCTATTATAGTTGACCCAAGTTTTGACGCTCACTAAAACTTTAATGATAGGAAAGCTTTCAACTCGACCTTGAGTTAGGGGACCTCTATGATCTTAATTCATACTCAAATAGATTCCTACAATACATATTTGATTAACACACTAAATTACATAGTATTCAATGCTTTTGGCGTATTACAAAGGGGTCCTTCACTTTTTTCAAAGGTATGACACCTTTGGGATAGTTATTCCATTGCTATAAATATCTAATATTGATCATTACTTCTCAATTCTAACTTAGATAGTTATCCGTTGTACATCCATCCCTTCCATATTGAATGCATAAAGGTTTGTGGACTTTATTTCTTATATGTTGAATAACCTTACCTTGAGACCCATGATTGAGTTTTGTACTGATACCCAAGTCCTTTAACATTATTAACTCCTATATAAGTTAATTTAGAAAGGATCTATGAGGATGTATTCTATTGTAAGGATTTTTTAAGTTCTTTCTTTGGACAGATCAAGTCCCTTTCGAACTGCTCATTCTTCTGGAGTGTAGTCACTAGTGAATCTATTTTTCTTTGTGCATGGATATTCTTTTAATGATTTACTTTTTGCATAAGATATATTCATTAATTTGTTTGGTTTATTATTTTATCCTATAGTAATTGCAGAGTTACAAATTTATGTGTAATAATTTATCCTAACTGTACTGTAATGTATATCTAATTCTAGATTTTCAATGTTATTTATTATCTTGTGTTGTTCTTCTCGTAGTGAGTTTTTATAATTATAGAAACTATCACATGTACTTTTATCTAAATTTTCTAAGATTTTTTCTATCCATATTAATTTTTCTTTTAGATTTTCCATTATTTTTCTAATTCGATTTCTATAATTTATTTTATTATTTAGATTATCTTGATTTTCTCTAGTTTTTCTAATATATTCTAACATCTCTTAATCTGTATAATATCCTTCTGGGTAAATTTCTTCGTATAACTGTTCTAGCTAATTTATGGTGTCAATTTCATAGTCTATTACTTTTTCTAATATTATTTTCTTAATTTCTATTATTTCTATATCTTTAAGTATATGTAAGATTAAAACTTTAAGATAATCTAGATAATTTATCTTTTAAAATTGGTTTTATTATAATATTTGGTAGTTGTTTGTTTTAGCCTGAGTAGTTCTTGCATATTTTTATTAAGAAATTCTATGTATTTTATATCTTTATTTTTCATGTATTTGTATATATTTATTTTTATCTGTTTTTCTAGTAACTGTATGTTTTTCATATCTTTTTCTAAATTTTCTATGTAATTTGTCATGGTAAGTATTTGTAAGAGTAATTAGGTAGGTATGGTATATAATTTACTGTAGTCATGTAATATTTACCAAATGCTTTTTCTAATATGATTTTTCTTATATCTCTAAGTGCATACAAAATAAGTATTTCAAATTTATCTACCATCACATCAGATAAATAATCATTCATTTTCATAAAATTGCTTTTTTCAAATTCCCTTCAACCATGTACATAACAAAATATGGTCATCTTAGTTTACTATATACTAGATTATTCATAAATAATATGTTCTTCTGTCACTATTAACATGGTAATCCGGATACTTTTTCCCTTAAACAGCGCCTCTACTCTGGTTACTCCCCGCCACGGCTTCTTGCCTCATTGGTTTCACCTTTAGGATGGCATAGTTCTTAGGAATCTTTCTCCGTTTCCGCTTTGTTAATAAACTTCTTAACATATTATTCTTCGAATAATTCTACTATAAAGTAACTAGTATGAATTTATTTTATCATATCATGATTGTTGGGAATTATGAATTTAGCTATTCATAATCATAAATAAATATACCTGTTCGGGTAGTTTTGATATTTCTGAAGTTTCTTCCTCCATAGCTTTTTCCATTGAAATATGTTTATTTAATTAACTGAGTAAAATATTTGTTGTGGAATGGAGAGAATGTTTGCTTCAACACATGAAGGCTTGCTTTTACAATGCCTTCGGCTTCCTTTATTTATCGAACAAAATCTACAATCAATCTTTACACATTTTAAAATACTAAAAGCTAACAAAAAGTCAAAAAAGGAGGCTACTAACTAGCCTTTAAATTTTTCTACAAACCTACAAGCCTAAAAATCTACAATTATTACATCTTTTACATAAAGTCTAAAGACTTTGTACAATAATTTAATATCTTGTCTAAAGACTTTGTACAATAATTTAATATCTTGTCTCCGTGGATCTTGTCATATCTGCTATATCTCCATTATTGCTTCTTATCCTTTCTTTTCAGCTAGCATTTTATCTTTTTTTATTCTAGATGTACTTCTGGAATAATGTTATCTTCTCCATTACACCTTGAACATTGGTGATCTGGATATTTGTGTCCAATTATTTTACAATATCTTGTGAGTAGTCCGTCTGAAATAAATCCTTTTTTAATTGCTCTTGCGGTAGATTGTTTTGTTGGGTTGAGTAATGTCATTATCCATTGTCTGACATCTTCCATATCTGATTGTCATAGCTCTTTTGAATTAGAGTAAATCATTTGATAATCTCTCGAATAATAGCTCCATATTGGGTTTCCATTAGTATAATTATTTGCTAGTTCTTGGATAATCGTAGCTAGTCCA
Source organism: Capsicum annuum (assembly GCF_002878395.1). NCBI lineage: Eukaryota > Viridiplantae > Streptophyta > Magnoliopsida > Solanales > Solanaceae > Capsicum > Capsicum annuum. The sequence goes on along the minus strand of NC_061116.1, from coordinate 113,741,943 downwards.
ATAAGTCGTTTATTTGCATAGAAGTCGGGTATCTCAATTCTGGGTATCTCCGGTTGCTGTGTAATATCTTCTGGTATGATCATATCTCTAGTTAGTCCTATCTTTACAACTTGTATAACTGATTTTATTTCATCATATAGTATCTCTGCCGGTGCAGTATAACACTTTATATAAAATAAATTTCCTTTCGTTATCCTTTTGTAGGTGGTGAATATCTTGTATAATTCTTCCATAGCTGTTAATTCTTCTCCGTCTTGGGTATATATGGTGTTTAATAGTCCATAGTCAAAACAGGTTTTTACTAGGCTTGGGTTAGTTTTGGGTAGTGCAATTAGTTTATTATATCCTTGTAATTTTTGGGTTATATAGTTGGTATTTGGTTCTTTGATGTTTGTAGCTCTAGGGTTATGGTTTAGAAAAGTTTGTACTTTGTAGATATTTTCTATGTATTTCTGGGCGGTGTAGTTGTAAACTTTTTTATCTTGGTTTAGGCTATCTCGGTATGTGCTAACTTGTGGGGGTATGAACAAGTGGTCTTTTTGTGTTTTTGGTGTAAATGGTTTTTCAAATATTTTATTCATATTCATATTCTGGTATCTTGGTCGATTAACTCCTTTGCTTGTACCTGCAGAAGTATATTGATAAATGTTATGGGTTTTATGGAGTGTCCCAACGTCTCCTTCTAGCTCTGGAACTTTAATGTCTTCCGATCGACATAGCTCTGCACACTGCTGAGTTAGCTGATTTGTAGCTATAGACTTCAGTTTATCTTCATTAGTCTTTAGCTTTTCTATCTCATTACCCATACTGTCCACTTTTAATGAAAGCGTAGTTAGGGTGTTAAGTATTTTTTCTAGAGTATCTTCTTCTATTATTTCAGTCTGTGTAGCTTTGTCTTGATATGTAATGTGCAATAACATTTTTGTTAGTACTGATCACTTCAATTGTAAATGTGAAATTTAATATATTCAAAACTAGTCTCCGAATCTCTTTTATTGTAACTGAATTTTGTATTTTCTTTGTTAACCACCAGCGTACCTGTGTATTATTTGTTCGTACAATAAATTTGTTATATACAATATATGGCTCAAATGCTAATAAACATTTGTATAATGAACATAATTCTTTCCTATTTATTTCCCATTTTACTTCTGTCTCATTGAACGTACCTGAGTAGTATCTACAATGGTGTTCTATTTTTTCTGCTTCATATCGATGTTTAAGTACTCCTCCGTAACTATATTCACTAGCATCTGCTTCTAATATATATATAAATTTTCTATTTTCATCTGGAAATTGTAATTTTGGTAATTCTTTACAAAGAAATTTTATTTTTTGAACTTGTTTTTATCTTCTTCATTATAGTTATATTCTACATCCTTTTTTAATTTTTTCTGTAGTGGTTTTAAAGTTTCTGCTAATTTTGGAATATATTCTCTTAGTTGGTTTACTAATCCTAAAAATGATTGTAATTTCTTTTTTGTATCTAATTCTTCTTTCGAATTTATTACTTTTTGTACTATATGTTGTTGCATTTTTACTCCACTTTTATCTATTTGCATTCGTAAAAATTCTATCTGGTTTTTCATAATTTCAGCTTTCTTTTCGCTTAGACTTATTCTCGATTTTTCTATTATATCTTTAACTGTTCTAATAATTTTAAATATTCTTCTTTGGTTTTTGTATATAATTATATATCATCTATGTATACTATACAATTAGATAATTATTTAAAATAATTATCCATAAAATGTTGATATCTACCTGGTGCATTTTTATATCCAAATGATAATACGTTCCATTCATAAAATCCTTGTGGTACCGTAAATGCGGTTAATTCTTTAGATTCTTCTTCTAGCTTTAGGTGGTAAAATCCAGATTTACAATCGAATTTGCTAAAATAATTATATCCTTGTATTTGTCTTATTTTTAATATCTTATTTGGTATTGGATAATTATAGGTTATAGTTTTTGCATTTAAATTTCTATAATCAATTACCATCCTACTTTTTCCTCTTTTTTGTTCACTATGTTTATTTACTATAAATGCTGGACTATTATGTTTACTATTACTTTTTTGTATATATTGTTTTTCTAATAATTCATCTATGTGCATTTTAAATTCTTTTAAATAGTCAAAATTATATGTTAATGGTTTTTGGGTTATTATGCTATTTTTATCTATTAATTCAATTTTTATGGTAGTTTTATGTTTTTCCCATCCTTTTAATGGATCTTCACTATATAATTGTTCTAATTTTTTCTGAATTTTTTCTATTTTATTTATTGAAAATATAGTTATTTCTGTTTTATTTATCGAAAATACTACTAGTTCTATTGTATCTTCAGTATTTTTTATATTTTCTAACTTTTGCGTAATTTTTTCACTTCCTTTTATCCAATCAGTTTGCTTTCTTATTTTATTATTAACTCTTTTTGCTCTTACTTTTTGTTTACATGGTGTTGTAAACCACCAGTCTATTTTTGTTATTATATGTGGATATAATTTATCTAAGAATGGCATTCCTAAAAGTATATCTTTTGATGTTAATTCATAATTATAAATTTCTTCTATTGTTAATATCTTATCCCATACTTGTATTTTTACATTCCTAGCTTTATAAGTAATTAAGCTTCCTTCATTATTAAATCCTTTAACTATTATTGGTGTTTTTAATTTCTCCCATTTACTTTCTGGTAAGCAATTATATCTACATAAATTAGCTTCTGCTCCTGTATCTATCATAGACGTATAATATCTACTGTAATATCCTTCTACTACTATCTTCATTAATACATATATCTTCATTTCATGTTAAGGCTCTTTTTAAGAATAACTTTTCTTTGTTATATGTTAAGCTAAATTGTGTATGTTCTATATAATATGGTTTTACTTGTTCTAACTATTTTATCCCTAATATTATATCTGCTTTTTGCATTTCTTCCTTTACTTCGAATTCTATTTTTATTTTTCTAATTCCTATTATTATTTCTTTTTCTGCTATATTTATACTATTTATTAAACTTCTTGGTAGATCTGGGCACATATCATTATCAGTCTTTATTTCTTTATTTTTTACTAGATATTTTGCTATATAATTTTCTTCTTGTCCTGTATTCAAGAGTATTAGATATTCTTTTTCATTTATTTTTCCTGTTATGTAATACTGGTTTAAATTACTTATTGAATTTGTTTCATAACTTGTTCTTTTTGATGAGCTTGATGATTCTTGTTTTTCATCAGCTATTCTTTTTGTTGTACTTATTCTGTCATTTACTATTTCTAAATTTTCTTCTGTATCTATATCTCTATAGCTATAATCATTATAATCTATTGTTTTTACAATTTGTTCGAATGGTCTTTCTATTCGTATTTTGTTAATCTTTTTTTTTCTTGTTATTTTATGTTTTGTTGTTAATACATATAGATTTTTACATCTTGCTGTAAATATTTTACTTCCTGGGGTTAATTCTATTCCTGATATTTCCAATATAATACGAGTGATTTATCTATATTCCTATCTGTTACTACTACTGAATAATTTGCAGTTATTATGAATTTAAATTTTTGGTATATTAGATTTCCTTTTACGGCAGTTATTATGCTTTTTTCTATAGGTTTTACAACTCTATCATCTGCTAAATATAATTCTATTGGTGTATCTATTCCTTCTCTAAAACATGCTTTTATTAGTATCTCTGTACCTCCAAGGTGTACATATTTTATTGGATCTCCTTTACTTTTTATATCATTTATTTCTTTATTAATATTCTTTTTGTTACTAGTGGTATACTAGCTTTGCCTTTTGCATATCTGCAGTCTATTACATGTTCTTTTTGGCATACTACATAATAGTCGTCCTTTTTCCTAGTAAAAATATTTTTTATTGTTGGTATTTTAAATATTTTCTCTACACTTAAATCTAATTCTTTTCCTTTTATTTCATCAAATATGTTACTTTCAAATATTATTTTATGTTCTGTTCCTTCATCATTTAAATATTCTTCCTTTGTTATTATTTTTATATCTTCTTCAATCATTTGATTCATCTATTTCACTATCTATTTCATTATCTGTTTCTGAAATTTCATATATACTATCCTCACTTTCTAATTCATAATCTATATAATCTATCTGCATATATTCTGTATTATCTATTTTTATCTCTGATATTTGTTTATTTTTTGGATTTTTAGGTAATTTACAATCTCTAGCTAAATGTCCTAACTTTCCACAATTATAACAAGTACATTCTTTTATAGATTTCTTCTTTCTATATGGTCTTTTGTATTTATAATTTTTTATATAATATCTTTTTCTTGGTTTCTTATATTTATATTTTGATTTTTTATATTTTTTATATTTCTTATGTCTTTTTCTTTTCTTATAATATCTTTCTTCACATCCAAATTGGGGTGCTATTTTATTTTTGCAACATGCTAAATTCCTTATTAATGTTTTTTCCATTTTTAATTCTTCTCTATATTTTTCACATAAGTTTCTATACCATTGTTGTAAAAATTTTATTCTTGCTCCTAACGTATTTACTATTTTTGCTTTTTCCCAACTTTTTATTATTTTTGAACTAAATGGCTCGAGTAATTTAGTAAAATATAATTTTCTTATTTCTTTACTTTCTTCTATACTATATGCTCCTTTGTAATAATATTCTTTAAATGCGCAAGTATATTCATCTATATAACACATATTACATATTGCTAATTTTAACATTAAATTCCTATTTGTATCTTTTTCTTCATTTTGTTCTTCTTCTATTGTTGTCGTACTACCAAATTCATCTTTTATAGCTGTTTCATATTTTTTTAATAATTCTATAGGGGTTAGTTTAGTTGTTGTTGATGATGTTCCTTCTATAGGTTTATTAGTTCTTAATACTTTTTTGCTATTTTCAGTTAAATTTGAAAACCATAGTTTTACTGATCCTATTAGTGTTTTTCCTATATATTCTGGTGTATCTGTTATATTTATATTATTACCTAATAATTATTTTGTCATATATCCTATCCATAATTGTATTGTTTTTTCTGTATCTATTACACAATCTAGGTCTAAAAAGTTATAATTTTTATTAATTATTTGTTTTGGCATCCATTTGTCATATTCATTATATTTTTTAAACTTATTCTTATAATATATAGGTTTTCTTATTTCTGTTGTTTTAGGTATTATATTTTCATCTTCTTTTTTATCAAGAGTATTTATTTCTGTGTGGGTACTTTCTAAGTTTTCCTCATTAATTTCTTTTTGTTTTTCATTGATTTCTAAATTTTTTGTATTTGTTAATATTTCTGTATATGTCTCACTATCTTTGGAATCATAATTATCTGTCTCTGTCTCTTCAACATCTATATTATTTATTTCTAATTCTTTGTTTTTTATTCTAATTTTTCCTTAAATTGATTTATTTCATTCAGTAATTTCTGTTCTCTATCTTTTTCTTCTTTTTCTTTTTGTCTTTGTTCATACAGCTCTTTTAACATTTGTAGTTCTTTTTCTAATTCAGCAATCCTACTATTATTAGTTTCTTCTATTTTTCGTATTTCTTCCGTAGTTTGTTGTTTTATTTTTTCTATTTCCTGTTTCCTATCTATTTCTTCATTTTCTCTTTCTATTCTTACCATTGCTGTCAATTTATCTTCTAATTTTAATTCTTCTTTTTCTAACATTAGATATAAATGTTCACCTATTTTCTTATATCTTCTTTCTAGATTAGAAAATACTATTTTTATTTTTGATCCTTTGTGGTTTTCATATATTTTTTTATCTATTATAAATTCTTCTTTGTTCATTTTATTGTGAATAGTTCATGTTGATATATATATTCTAAACTATCTATTCGTGATTCTAATTTTGATATTTCATCTTTTTGTGTATTTATTGAATTTTTACTAACTCCGGCAAATATATTATAATGTAGTCTTTTTATTCTTATTTTTAATTCTTTACGTTTTTCAGAAATAATTTGTTTTAATTCTTTGTAGGTAAATTCTAATAACTCTAACATATATCTCACTTCCGTATTTTTTGTATTACTGGGCTCTGATACCAATTGTAGGGGGTGCGGATATCTAATGTATGAAATAGATTTATTAGGTAATTTTTCTCAAAGATCAACCTTAAAATTTGATTCTTTTGTCTTTCCTTTACATTTAGAAGTGTCTATTTCTCTAGTTAACTTACAAAACTAAGATTTCAAATTTTAGCGTAGCATCCTGTTGATAAATTTTAGATATCTGGAGAGTCAAAGTTATCAATTAAAGCTTCTATCCTTCCTTATAGAGAAATTTTTAAATATTCATTTCACATATAGAATCTATCAACATATTTCCAAGCTTCTTTATGTTTCTAGAAGAGTAATTATCTAAATTTTTCTTAATGTTAGATATAGTTACTTCATTTTTTTCTTCATTTTCAGTGTTTTCCATGAGAGCAAACAATGAACCAAAGGTTACTTTCTAATCCTCCACTGATAGCATGAAAAAATCCCCAAGCTTTCAATTTTTCTCAGAATAATTGGAGGAATCTCCTGAGACAGCTAAGGTCTGCTTTACTGCAAGATCAGCTGCACCCTTTCTTTTTAATTTTATAGGGACCAAGTCCCTATTATTTCGCATGTCATCTCAAGACTTGAGGTATTCTTTGTAATCCATTTGTGCATTGGAATGTCCTTGAAAAAACACTTAGGACTTCTACACTTGTGACAAACATCAACAGAGCCTCTCTTCTTGTTGCTACTTCCTCTTCTTTGGTACTGAAAATTTTTCTTCATTGCTCTAGAAATTCTTTTAGCAAAATGGGTAGAATCAATGTCTTCTTCAATTGAATCTAACTTAGAAACTTTCAATGCCAGAGATTTTTCCCTTTTCACTTTCTTCTTCTCTTTCCCTTGCTTCTTCTTGAGTTCAAGAGTCTTTAAATTACCAATATGCTTATCCAGAGTTTTCAGGTTTCTGGCCTAAGTGATGGAATCTACTTTACTTTCCCAAGATTTATGTAGAACCCCAAGAATATTTCTCACCTTTTTATATAGACGAATAACTTCTCCTAAATAGTGAAATTCATTGCTAATTAAAGTGAATCTTATATGAATTTCTTGGATTGTTTCTCTTTCTTTCACGGTGGAGGTTTTATACTGACTATTCAGCATATCAACCTTTTTATCCTTAACATCACTGGTTCCTTCATGAGATGTTTTCAAGAAATACTAGATTTTTTTAGCATTTTAACATACAAAAATCCTATTGTATTTATCAGTCCTTGTGCTACAAACTATCAATTTCTTGGTCTGGAAATTCTTCTCAACTTTATTTTTGTCGTCATAATTATTTTCTCTCCTACTTTTTACAAACATTGTTGTTATTTCTCCTTCTTTGACTTCTATAACTTTAATATGAGGTCCATCAACTATTATATCCATCAGCCCACTTTCCTAAACCATAATAAAGTCAAACATCCTTGTTTTCCACCACCCATTGAAATATCTATTAAATCTAGGTGGTCTAGTGGTAGATTTCCCTTCTTTCAGGTTAGATGGAGCAGCCATGATAAAAAAATCATTCTAGGTATTAACCTTTTAGATTATTTTTACTCTTATTGAAACGTAGGGGGTTATAACACACTCGTAGAGACCTGGTCCCTTAAAGTCAGTCACATGCAATGAAACCGTAAAGCACTACTGAAATACTAAAGACTTTGCAGAAATATTAAAACACCAAGATTTAACGTGGAAACCTCATTGGTCAAAGGAGGAAAATCCACAACCTTCCCTCACAAGAACCCAAAAATCAACTATAATAAACCTTTTGATTACAGACTAAGTAGAAACCTAACTCTAGGCTCTTCCTACTTGTAATAACTCTAGTACAAGTCTACCTTAACTCTTCCAATAACACACCTTGATATTGATTAACTCTAACCAATATCAACCTTAGGTAACTCTACGTAATCTAACTCAAGGTAGAATAAAAAACATTACTCTTATAGTAGTAATAATTCAGTTACTATTTGGAACACAACTCAAGAACACTCTATTTTCAATACATTTAGAAAATAAGCACTTGAGCAATACTTGAGCAATGAAGCTGGATTGACATTTTTCCTCTTTCCATTTTGAATAATCTGGATTATGAAAACTAACTAATTTGAGAAGCATTCTATTCCTTTTATAGTGGAGTAATGATTAGGATAGAAATATTATTGGGGCAAGTGTCCTAAATAGTATATATCTCCCTTGCGCAGTATGTTACAGTAGAAGAAAAAATTGTATGGGCTATATGACAGTTGTATGTTTCCATGAAAACCCAGGGACATAGTCCCTTATTGTCAGCTTCTCATCACCAAAACAATAGATTGCATACCATTTATCATATAACCATCAATTATCAACTAACAACATTTATTAACTAATCATCATTTACCAACTAGTCCTCATTTATCAAATACTCATTATTTTCCATTTAAGAAAAATCAAGAACTAATCAATTATTTCACACTAATCATCAACAATACCACTTTCTAAATATTATTAACTATCGCACTATAAACAACATCCCTAATATAAACATCATACCCAGACTATATATAAATATATTCATATGTATATAATTTCCATACATAGGGCATAGACAGACATAAACTGGTAGAAGCACACATAGGCACATATATATAATCATCCTCCAGCCTTGGCGGGGATCAATGCATCATTATAACCATCCTCTAGCCTTTTCGGGTATTAATATATCATCACAATATCCTTCGGCCTTGTTGGGTATCAATATATCATCACAATATCCTCCGGACTTATTGGGTATCAATATATTATCACAATATCCTCTATCCTTACCGTGTATCAATATATTATTATAAATATTTGGACTCAAACTGGTAGCCACATCATCATAGTCGGTGGTAAAATCAATAGCTTAAGTGATCGTATAATCATAAATTATGATTTCAAGCATAATTATAGCATAACCAAGAATATAATCAATAAGCATGCCTTCTAGTATCACTAACACAATAATCTCTAATAACATCAATAAGAATAATTAGTAGGATAATTATTAATATTGATTATAAGAATGAGTGCTAGCATAGTATATGCCTTAAATAATAGCCAAATTAATGGCTTAATCTACAACATTATAAAGAGCTTATTTTATAGCATAATAAAGAGATAATCACATCATATCATAATCAATAATCTAGTCAATTACACCATGGACATTACTTGAATGTCATTATCACCACAATCCATCATCATGATTCTCGATATTACCTAAAAAGGGCGTTCTCTAGAGAACTACATCAATCTTGGCTTAAGGTGGGTTAAGAGCAAACTTCTAAATCAAAATACATTCTTAGTCGAATTCTACCCTGTACTAGGATAAGCTATCACAATCCACTCTTACATGTATAGAAATCCCCAATTAGCCTTAAGGTAAAGATTGTACTCAAATATTTTAACTATGTATAATGGAAACTAAGGTAAATTCCATTAGTGTGAGAAATTAAGACCAAACTTACACTAAGCATGAGTGATAAAGTTACTCCCATCTAACTAGAATAATGTAGATCATTCTTATCCTAAGCATAATCGATAACATCTAATTCAATAAGGTTTAAGGCAACAAACTAAGTATTACAATTCTATGGTTTCAAATGTCTTAACCAATACAACTAGTACCATGTATTACATATCAACAACCTATACCTAAAATCCATACCAATATAAGAAGATATAATAAATATTCTATAACATAGCCCAGGCTAACAAAGGATAAACCTAGCCTACCTCGATGCCAAAGAAAGCTCAACAAACTATTAAACTATAATTTTTCCCTTTTGAGAAGCCCTCTAAAGATTCCAAGATATCAAAACATATTCTAATAATAAATATGAGAATGTCTATACCCATATTTCATCATTTTGATTTGGGTGAAAAATAACCTTAAAAACTTTATATGGGTCCCACTTACAAAAATTGTGTTTTCGAAACAAACCCAATATTCATAAAAGCTCAAGGAATTATTACCCTAAAAATGGTTACAAATCAAGCTAAATTGCGGCAAAAATAATGTCTTAAAGCTTTTGGGGTTTGTAGCAATAAATCAAGAAATTCCACTAAGAAAAAGGGTGATTTCCTACCTTAAATCGAAATATAACCACAAAAATAAATGCTACTCTAGGTTCCCATGTCACCCACAAGATATAATATCACCTAATCTTTATATTAAGGGTTTATGATCTGAAGAAAGAGGTAAGAAATTGCTAAAATTGTGGACTAAGTAGCCCTCTTTATACCAGTCTATGTACTTGAGAATTGCTTGCAACCTCGAGCAGTACGATCGCAGTACCGCTTGTCTATTATAATAGTCACGATCGCAACACCCCTTACACAATTTTGGCATCTCGTCAAGATAGAGAGTCTGGATCATATACCAAGGTGCCACTATCGCGGTGCATAAGAAAACTTAGTGCACAAGATTTTTGCATACCCAAAACTAGGCTGAGTCAGCTGCTGGAGATTCCTTTAGAATCCAATATACACAAAAAAATTATTTAAACATTCTAAATTGGATATTATTGACTCAAAGTGGCACTTGAATTTTCCATTCGAGGTTATTTTGACCAAATATGGGTCCCGTACCCATATTTTATTTTCTTAAATTTTTGAACAATAGGCTGAAATTAACCTAGGTACCTCAGGACTGTACCAAAGGTATACCTAGCCTAAGTTAGGTATTCTAGAGTTGTTGGCATAGTCTGAATTTGCGAACAAGATCATTTTACTAAAATTTTATCACTGTGGCCCTTTGGAACCAGCGAACACTTCAAAATTGAATGTTGGTTATAAAAACCAAACAAACTACCTAAATAATCGAACTATTAGTCCCAACTAGTCGTAAATGTCTTAGGGCATCGGTGGAAAATATCTAATGAAAAAAGAAAGTGGAAATATGGTAAATGACCTGAAGGGTTATCACAATTCAAATAAGGTCCTTCAACTTAGGTTTGCCCTCGAATTCCTCACCTTGATCATATCCAATATAGTTTAGTAATTAAGAGAAGTAATTTACGTTATGATGATGTAATGTTATTACCTTAGTACTGAGAATTTGTCAGGCACTCTAGAAAATTGCCTCACTAACCCTATTTAAAAACTTGAGCATTTTTAATTGTAAAATAATATTTTAATTTAGTATCTGACATTCTATTGCATCAAATCTACCATAGAAAGATGTTTCCTGCTACAGCAGAGGTACTATAGTGGGATTCCTCTTGGTGTAGAGGTTTAAGTTAAACCAAACTATTGTTGCAGCGATCTATATGCCTCCCTAGAAAGACTTATAGTGGTACTAAGGTAATAATCTTAGAAGTGTTAAGTTGTAGTTCATTTAAGAACACATTGGTCGGCGTTCAAGTTTATGACTCAATCTCGTTTTGTCAAATTCCAAAACTTTATGTCTGATTTCTGTTACATATGTTCCTATGGATTTACATAACCTCTTGGCTACCATAATATAATACTAAATTCATGTAACACTACACCAATAATCATTACATTCACTTATACCATACAACTCTAAAATTTATCAAAAACAAGCCTAGTTGAAAATTTCCATAATGTTCATCCGTGGATAACATAACCCAAAATTTTGCATGCTAGGCCATGCCATAATAACAAAGAGTGTTGTTATATTGGATATCAATTTATCCATCACATGTCTCCAAACAACAACAATAATGAAAATTAGGAATCTAGGAATTAATATACTTGAAACATAAAAAAATGAGGGTACTTGCTAAGTATGTCCACTTCAGTCTTACAAGTGGCCTCCCAAACAAGATAGTTCTTCTAATGAACCTTCACGAACATGGTCTCCTGAGTTTTCAATTTTTTAACATCCTAATAAATTATATCAATTAGTTTCTCCTTATAGTAGAAAGAGATGTATCTAGTAACACCGATTCCCAATACTTTACACTATCTACATAGTATATCTTGAGCATAACAATATGGCACAATGAATGGACTATCATAAAATTAGAGGTAATTCAACCCTTTAAGCTACTAGACCCACCTTCTAGAGAATCCTAAATAAACTATTTTACCTGATGCTAAGCTTGCCCTGCTTAGCAAACCACATCACACCCTTCATAGGTGAAACTTTACATAATACCTTCTAATCTTTCATGAAAAACATGTCCCTCACTTTTCAATATGCATACTTTTTTATCTACTTTAAACTGCTAATGACTTCCCCTAAATTAACCTCATCTCTCCTTTGGATTCCCATAACAATTTAGTGCCTAAATACTTCACATCTCCTACCTTGAAATAACCTACACGAGATCTATATCTCTTCCATATAGATTATCAAGTAGAGTTATCTCAATATTTGAGTGCTAAGTATTATTGTACATGAATTCATACAACAACGAAATCTAATCCCAATGATTGCAAAAGATAGTCATAAAATGCCCAAAGCATGCATTCCAAAACATGAATCATCCAATCTAGCTGCCTGTCAATCTAAGGATGGAAGACAGTAGTAAGATCTATCTTAGTACGCTACTCCTTATGCAACTTGTGCCAAAACTTTAATCTAAATTGTGTTCCTCTATAAAATATAATGGAGACTGGACTCCATGCAACCATATTATATCCTTAATATAGATCTAGCCAAACTTCTCTGCCTTGTACCCCTTCGTTAAATTGAAACAAATGCACAAACTTAGTTATCCTATCAACAAAATTAACCTAGGGTCTTTAGGAGATATACTGCAAAGTCCATATTAATACTTTTTTATTTCTTTTAAGAAATGTACACTCTAAAGTAGTCCTACAGGATTTTGAAATTTATACTTAACCTATTAATAGCATTGTCACTTCACCACATAATTCACTATGTCTCCCTTTATTTGGGTCTATTAATAAAGTTGTCTAAATTTATGTTTCATCTAGGATGCACCAAAATATATAGAATATCTTGAGCCGTGAGTTTCTACTAGTAAAGTAGAATTTAAGTTATCAATAAATAGTACTTATTCATGCCCTTTAACTTTCAAAACTCGACTAGCATCGAGCGTGTCCTCTCAGGCCTCACCATGCACTACCTTATTATCAAGCTTATTCAACTTCACATCTTCAAACTGTCTAGCCTTTATTAGATCAAGGAATGCCGAACTTGCTTTATTAATAGCCAATACTTATTATTTTTCTAATTCCCTAAGCTAAATAAACTAATTTTCTAGAGCCTAAACTCCCTAGCTATCAGATACTTGGTCATATTCAAACAAGACAAACTTCCTATACTTAAAAAAGTCTTGTTCAATATATCAACCACTACATTGGAATTTCTTGGAGGGTGTTGGATAATGACATCCAAATCATTCAACAACTCCATCCATTATTACTCGCTCAAATTTAAATGGTTTAGAGTGAATTCATGATGAAAGTTGTGATGATCCATAAACATGTCATAACTAACAACATATAATTAGTTCCTCCATATCTTAATTATAAAGACTTGGTGACTTTAAAATAAATTTTATTCTTCTCAAAACATTCAAAATAATATGCAGATGTCCTGAATATGCTTCCTAAATCTTATACCATATTAATAACATCACTAAAACCATTACAAAAAAATCTATGAATGACATAAAAATATCATTCATTAATCTTATAAAGATCTTTGATGCATTAATCAACTCAAATGACATCACCAAGAAGTAATAATATTCATAACTAGTCCAAAAGTAGGTCTTACAAATATCTTCAGAATAGATCATTAATTAATAGTACCCCTACCTTAGATCTATCTTAGATAATATTAAAGCACTCTACAATTGAGTAAACAAGTCATTGATCTAGGGAAGTAGGTACTTATTACATATGGTAACCTTATTTAATTATCAACAATCAATGCATATTAAAAGACTACCATTTTTTCTTAACATATAAAACTAAAGTACATCATGGTGAAGTACTAGGACGAATAACACATTTGTCTAGTCAACCCAACCATTAATACTTATGGTCTCTTAACTCAGTTGGAACCATCATATATGGAAGAATAGAAATAGGATCAGTGGCCCTAGCTCTATGTTGATACAAAATTAGGAAAATTAATGGGGAACACTTCATGAAACACATTCAACGTAAAGACTAACTCAAGAATCGAACTTCAACACTTTTGTCTAAATAATGAGCAAAGAAATTTGAACAATTTTTTTTACGAACTTCTTGGCATGAATATAAAATGAGTTTCATAGAAGCAAGCTTATAGTTACCCTCTAACTCTAGCCTATAAATCTATGGCATAACTAATGTCACATGTCATTATGAGTAGACCACCAAGTCATACAAAGAAAGATTTCAAATTCTAGCATCTCCAATATCACCAAGTCAATTGATAAGTTATAAATTCGATGATTTTCTAGCACCTTTTTAAGCCTAAACTAACATGCTTTAACATTGATTTTATGTTAATCTCTTACCTATTGCTTATTTGGGCCAAAAAAGTTTAAAAGGAAATATGAGAAAGTCATTCAAGTTAAAAAGAGAAGAAATGTGAGCAAAAAGAATTAAAGTTGAACTGCAGTCCAAGAAATCAACCCTCAGTTACCACAATCACAGCCTGAGGGTCGTGATTGCATCCAGTCAACAGCCAACATGAGGACAATCACGAAATGACAATCAAGATTATGGTTTTCTCAAACTTGGTTAAGGAGTGCTAATCGTAGTTAAGCGGAAAAGCTTTAAGGGAAAAATTGTGTTTCATCTAAAGAGACCAAGAGCAATATGGTATTTTTGTAATATTAATCAAATGTAGAATAGGGGATTATTTAAGGGCTTTTGTAGCTCATTCTAATTTATCCATCATTCTATCACGTATATCCCATCCTTAGTTTAGGATTTTTGTAATTTCTTAGAGCTTGGAGAAGGACTTGTACTAATTTTGAGCTAACAAGACATTAGAGTTGCTTTTAAGTGTAGATTTGCCTTCACCAATTGAAGAATCATTGGATTCTAAAGTTGGATTTTCCCTCTTTTTGTTCTATTATGGATAAATTTTATGGAAATATTGGTTTATTTGTGTTTATTATCATTACGAGTTAATAGATCTACCTCTAGGGACTATGCTTGATTAGGGTGCAATTGTGTGTGAATTGTGATATTTTTGTGTAGATTTGAGATTGTTAATGATGGGTTCTATTATTGTTTAATTAAATTGATTGGGATTTTATAGGGGAAAGCCCAAAATATCCAAATGGGTTTGATGGGTGGAAGCTCCAAACTCCAGAAAGCTCGAGGCTATTTTTGAAAAAAGGGTTTTAGGTGAACTTTAGGAATCCATATCATCTTTGAAAGAGGGATGTGGAGACCAAATAAACGATTTCAAATTATGTGTATATTTTGCTAATCTATCACTATTTTAGACATAAGGGTACTTGTGAACATAACTATACCATGGTACGATCCTAGAAATAGGGATTCCTTGATTAAGGTATTGGGTGGTTTTGATTGACACACTTGTTAGGTCCTCGAAAGAGAAAATGGCTGAACTCCATATGGTTTTGTTGAAAACCTAGCTTCAACGACATTAGACCTAGCCTACAATATAATCAATTATTAGAATTTACATTGAATTATGATGTTCCCATGCATATCTTGCTCATAGGAAAGTAAAATCCCTAGATCCATTTTTATTAATTACACTGTAATTGTTCTTAGTTTCCAATTTGTTCCTTAGAAGCTCAAGATTTGCATTCGCATTAGACATGATTGAAAACCCCCAAACCATTTTGTACCTAGGTTTGAGTTTTAGCAAGAACTTCTATTTTGAATTTGCTAAATTTCCAATCACATAGTTCCTCTGGATTTGACCCCTACTCTTGTTCGATAAATATATTGACAATGACCTCCTTATACTAAATTGATGTGTAAGTTGAGCAATATCATCAACCCAAGTATTAAAATCCATAATCACTACTAAACCAGAATGTAAACTTGGGTTACTATAATAGAATCCCCAACTAGTGTTGACATATAAAAAGTGCATCAAGCAAATCACAAACCAGATTCAACCCAAAAGAAAATATAAATGGCATATATATAAGTAGAAATTGGGTCAAATAAACCTGAAGCCATTTGCTCAAAAACAAAAATGAAACCTGTGATAATTGTATCTAATGCCTCAACCGTAGATTTGTTTAGAAGGCATAAGAATATGTCCTTTAATCAATCAGGGTGTATACCTTAGCTGGATTTCCACCAACTATACCAGTATTGCTATCTTCATTATTACCACATCAAACTACCTAATAACTTCCAATTCCACCATATCGATAATCCATAACATTCCCTCTTCCCCTAATACCAAAAACTAATGCTCTAGATGACTATTTTTAAATTTTAAATCTTGACTATTTAAAAGTACGAGAATTATTTTTATGTGTCCAATTTCAACATAAGCATTACATGCATGATCCATGAAAGGTCGATGAGTAGAAGAGTAAGAAGCCACCTGATTATCTACACTTGAAAACTATTGAATTGTGCTTGATGAATATTCTATCTAAAGAGGAAAACATGATTAAATAGGATGTAATGGTAAGCTTTAGAACTCTTGACTTTAGAGTATGAACCACTAAAATTTCCATATTATGATTTTTCCCCATCCATCCTTGCATACCCTCCTATCCTACTCCCTCTACCTTTTACCAACTCAAACATTTATTGAAATGTATTACCCAAGGAAATCATCTTAAGTGGTAGAATCTGAAGGTCAAAAACATTCTAACTATGGAATATATGTTTCTCCTCTACATCCAACATATGAGAAGAAAATCATGATAGGGCATGAAACATGGTATCATAAGCTATTAAAGACATGTATAACTTATTTAAGTTCAATGAACTTTTTAATCTTCCTATCACATAGTGTGTCACATAGTTATTTAGAATCTTGGTGTGAAACCAGCTTTAAGTTGATGGAGGAAATAAAGAAGATCTACACTGAAATATGCCCTCTACCATTTCTTGGTATCCTCTTATTGTTTGAAGATCACAAACTCTACCATATTCTTCTCTACTAAATCTATCTTATGGAATCACTCATGACAATTCATAATGAATTGAAAAGCATATTTAGTGTTAGTACCAAGGAAAACTAACGGCTTCATTTTTAAGAAGTTACACAACAACTATTGTACAGTTTTGTCATTGTAAAACATATTATTAGATAGGAAAAAACACCCATCTTTTAAGGATCAGCCATTCTAGGGGATACAATGTTAGCATGTTGCATCACCAGCTACTAGTAAATCAAAAATTTATCAATTTCCTTGTACCAATAATGCCGCTCAAGATATCCAAGACAAGTTATATTAAATCTAAAGACATCTAAAAAGGGTTCGCACCTTTTTGCACTAGTACAACATTATCTTGCATTAATAATTCCTTATTCACTACCTCTTCATGATGATGATACAACCGGGGAGGTGACTTTTACCTCAATCTAGCTATATTAGTTGTAGCCTAGGGTCCAACTCTAGTGGGTGTTAACCTACTCTTTCATCCAAGAGCACACACAAGTGTACGTGGTTAAATCAAGTAACATAGTGGCCTTATAAAAATCTGAATATTAGTCCCTCAGAGAGTTGTGCTGAAAACTATTCAATTTTAGTTTACTACTAAGATTAATCAAGTTCAAAGGTAAACAAAAAGGGTTTGAGAGTTATAATTGAAAGTAAAGTAAACATTGCGATATGGTAAAGTGCTTTGACAATCAA
Organism: Capsicum annuum; assembly: GCF_002878395.1. Classification (NCBI taxonomy): domain Eukaryota; kingdom Viridiplantae; phylum Streptophyta; class Magnoliopsida; order Solanales; family Solanaceae; genus Capsicum; species Capsicum annuum. Next base: position 113,724,119 of record NC_061116.1, on the reverse strand, counting down.
TGGGAGAAATCAGAGCTAAGGTTTTGTAAATAATCATACTTTCCATGGAAAATAATTGGTTGATTAATTATATTTGTTGTTACTCATAGGGTTGATATTACGACTACAGTCTTTTGAGCCTCTAGTCACCTATTTAACTTAGACCCACAACGACATTCTTAAGCAGGGAAGTGTGGAATAAGTTAAATGCATTCATATTTCATCCTAGAAGAAAACCAAATATTTCACTTAGGTATATTCCTATACTAAATTCAAATTATAACTTCATTCCATAAAATATTGTCATCATATTCATTTATCACAATGTTCTGTCTTCTTGTTCCTCCTTCCAGGCTAACAAGATGGCAATGGATGTATTCTAAGGGTCGTGAATCCTTAAATTAGTTATAACAAGGATAAGTAAATAAGAAAATATGATAAGAAATAAAAACCAAATAAATTCAAATGAAGAGTAATCATGTTCTTGGCCTTAACCCCGAAAAGAGGACTTTTAGTCGCTCATGGTAATAACTATAATTGCAATGATAGAATACATGATAAAGTCCATAAAAAACTAAATTAAATAAATCAAAACCCTATTTTATGTCTTATCCAATATCTATCAAGGTTTAAAGTTCCTCCATGGTTTATAGCCTCAAGTTTAAGTGTCCTCTTTATATGAGGTCAAATCTATCGAAATTGGACTAGGGTCTGTTTCGTGGCCAAATCAGAGTATATTGGGTGTAAAATGCTCCCTAATAACATATACACACTTTTGTCAGATCCTTAGGAAAATTCCAAGGATTGAAACTATCCCTATAGTAGTGGCTATGCTCTGCAATTCCCCAGTGACACCAAATCATCCATTTTTACATCAAGTCTGGTCCCGTGCTTTTGTCCATCCATTACAATCCTTGTGATGTTATTTAAAATTGATTTCCATATTTTGTATCATACGTATATTTTCACCATCATCTCATAAATCTTCATATAGAATCAAAATCCACAAATTAGAATTCAAAATATCATACAATCGAAAGCGGTGAACTAGAAACTTAATCTAAAAACTAGTTTTGCCCTTTCAATATTTAACTTAGTGTTTTGTCTCTTGTCTTGTTTCAATTGAACCTTAAACATTATAAAAATATTGTTAATAACATAATTAAACAATCATATTATTAGGAACTCATCACAAACATTAGAATCTATTGAGATCAACTAGAACAACACCTAGCTAAAGCAACTAACACTAGTTTTCTTGTTTGAACTCTAAGTGACAAAATTAAGAACAAACTTCTTTCATAAACACCTTAAAAATTGTAATAAAGTACTTAAATACTTATATGCTTAATTATATCATTATCAAAACATTAAGTAGACATGGAGTCCTCAAAATAAGACTAAATAAGCTTGGATAACAACATTGAGGTGCATAAATACACCTTAAATCACAACCCAACACTTAAAGCGTTATAATCTTAGACGAATCTACACTTATACTAAAATCAAGACACTCAAGCTAGTACTACACTTACTACACAAAATGCAAGTTTATACAATGAGCATGTTATACACACAATTAAAAGCTCAAGACTACTTCTCCAAAACATCCTAGACTCAAGAATTGACTAAAAAAATTTTCAAGCTCATACGTATTGCTCAATCAAATACATCTTTCAAATCACACATCATTCATCAAACATTTTCCTCACCACTAGAGAGTTACCCATACTAACTCAGATAGATACAGTTTTTCACAAAATAGGTATAAAAATAAAATTATGCTCACTCTCTTAAAGAATTCACATATTACAAAATATGAACCATATTCATTCCTTTAGTGTAGTATTCTACTAATGTCATTGTTTTAAATCTCAGGATGAAGTATGTCTTTAAGGGCTGTAATGTAGGCCAAGGGACGGGTTGGAATAATTTTTATTAAGAATAGTGACTATCTTCCCCAAGTGCTTTGATACATCACACTTTTCATCGAATTTACTTTTAACAACTAATTTCCACCTCTAATGTCTACCCTAATATTTTTTTTCTCTACCTTCTTAAGCTTATTCACATACAATATCGAAGGGAGTATAGTCTATTAATTTATGATTCAAGTTTAGCATAAATTTTCTTTTCACTCCCAATCACGACACATCAATTATACACATTAATAACTACTACATTGCAGCTTTAATTTCACCTTTCTCCTACATGAATTTCAAACTCCTTAACTAAATTAATTTTAAAATAAAGCGCATGTGAGATTTTGATCAAATTATGGTCAATTAAGAACAGAATACATGCTACATATGAGGCTAGCAAAGAATATAAGCTAAAGGATCAATGGGCCTAACTAGGATTATGCACAAGGGTAGGTAAAAGAGGGTATGAATCTGGCTATTAAAGAAATGCCTATATAATCTCCTAAACCCACACTCTTTATTTATTGTTTCATACACCAGGAACGTTCTAGATATCAAATGTAACAAGGAATACACAAAAATATCACACACACATGGCACATGCTCAAATTAAGTAGGATCATTATAGACTCTTAACAAAACAATCACATAAATTCAAAATTAAGCCAAAAATTACAAAAGTCATAAACTAGAGCCTATGAGTCTCAAAAGTAATAATTCACACAATCAAAATGCTCTTTAAAATAAATACACTTGCATCACGCGATCACATATAGCACTAACAAGAATATTCGACTTATTCCTAATACAAAATTTTTTAAAATTAACCCTAAAAAGAATAGGAATTTCCCCACCCCACACTTAAAAATATATTTTTTCATCAAATTATATTTAAAAGTAGAGATAGAAATTCTCCTTCAGGCCTCGCAGCCTATCTAGTTTCATCCTCATATATCCATAGGGTTCGAGGACCCTACACTTGGTCTTTTCCCTACTCCTTAGCTCAAATTCCTAGTACTCAAACTTTATATCAACCTATGACTCAACAAAAACAATAACTATGTGAAGCAAAAAATTACAAAATATGAAAAATAATGCCTACCTTAACTTGGTTTACCTCTCTAGCAATGCCCAATATAGTCTCACGGCACGACCCACATCACACATAATCATTTTCCATCATCATCTTCCACCTAATTGGAGTCCATCTTCTTACTCATTTCTGACATCTTGAGTGTGAAATCTTAAGGTCAACAACTTTCTCAACAACACCCTTTTTAGGATCATTAATTAGCATCCTTTCGGGCTTAGGTATTATTGTCTTAGGTGCTGGATGAGGCTTTACCACCCCAGACTCATCCACTTTCATCATCGTAATCGTGCACAAATCTTTGTAATGGGATAGTTTTTTGAGTTATTTATAAACATTGAAGTCTGCCTCTTCATCATCCAACCTCATAAGCAAGCCCTTTTTCACATCTATCAATGCTCCTCCCATTACAAAAAATAGATAGCCCAATATAATCAGCACCCTATCATGTGACTTAAAATCCAAAACAACAAAAGTCAAAGTAATAATAAACTTACCAACCTTGCTGAGAATGTCCTCAATGATTTCTTCTTGACGAACTAAGGTTTTGTTTTCCATTTACAGTATCCCACAGGTCGGTATTAACATTACCAAGACTAAGGTATTGAACATTGATAGGTGTATCAAATTAATACTTTCCCCAAAATCACTCAGTTTGTGGACCACCTTACTATTGCCAATCTAAAAAGGGATAGTAAAACTCTCCGAGCCTTTATAATTTTTCTGCATCTTCTACATTACCAAAGAGATATACTCCATAGTGATTTCTACTGTATCAACATTCTTTAGCTTAATTATATTGGAGACTGTGTACTTCAAGTACTTAGTATACTTAGCCATTTATTAAAAAATATCTAAAAGAGAAAGGTTAATGTGAAGCTCTCTAAAAGTGTCAAAGAATTTATTGAAGCTTGTACCCTCCTTTTCTTTTCTAAACCTCTGTATAAATGGTGGTGGTATTCTCTCCTTAACCTATTAAAAAACTTTTGTTTTCGGGTATTCAAACATCCCCGAATAATCAACAACTTTGTCAATAACTTATCGAGGAATCAGTTCTACATCTACCTCCTTGTTTTCTTTGGAGACTTATGAATAAAATATTTACCACCTCTCAAAGAGATTTCCATTATTATTTAGGAGGTTCATTGTCACTTGGGAAACCACCTCGAGGCTTGGTATTTTGTGCATATTGTAATTGTCCCAACTAATGCTCTAACTAATTCTGAAGCACTTACTAATTTTTGTGTTCAACAACCATCTATTCTTGGGTCTCTATGATCTTTATTAACATCTCTAAATTACTAGAATGCATGTTTTGCTACTGTTGTTTTTGGTTGTTATTCCATAAGTAATTTGGTTCTTAAGTCTGCACGTTTTGATGTAGGCATTACCATGATTTGGCCTTTGTGTATTGCCACAAAATTGACTGATTTAGGATTTTCACAACACATATCTACAGAGTGTCCACTCTTTTTAGAAACATCATACGATGTTGGACTCTATTGTATTACATTAACCTGATCTTGTGACTTCTTCAAATCCACCTTGCTGAGTTACGTCAATATTTTGTTCTAGAGAGCTGATAGTTGGGATGCTAAGAATGTAACAATACAAACTTCAATCAATCTTGCAGCCTTTTTAATTGAGCTTCTTGAGATATCACCATGCCAATGTAGATTTCCTTGTGCAATCCAGTTCAACAAGGTGTATAGCTCATCATAGGTCTTTTCCAAAGCTTGACCACCTATAGTTAAATATATAAAAAATTTGGTATTATAGTTAAGTTACTCAACAAAGGATTGTGCTAGTACCTCATTGGACTGTTGATGTTATGGAAAGCCCTAAATAACAATGTTGAACCTCTCCTAAACCAAATATTGGTTCTTATCTGGACTCTATTTGAAACTCATGATCTCGCTGTGGAGTCTTGAAATCTTTCGAGATGGAAAGAAGTAGATGATAAATTTTAAAGCTACGTCATCCCTTATTGTGATTAAACCTTTCAGCTCAGCGTTCAACCACTTCTTCATTTCCATAAAAAGTGAATGGGAAGAGTGCCAGCCTCACATAATTAATTGATACCCCTGTATGGATGAATGTGTCGCTGATCTCCAAAAAGTTCTGGAAGTGGACTTATGGATCTTTATACGAAAGGCCGGTTAATTTTCTAATACTACGCAAGAGCTACACCATGTTTTACTTTAGCTCAAATCTACCTCCAGTAGCCAGTCACTTAATAAGGGAGGTCAAGTTTATCACAAGTGGGATTTCCACTTCGCGAACTGTATTATGAGCTAGTCGATCCTTATCCATGGGAGCAGGAATGTCTTGTTGTTCATTGATTTGCTGTATATCGTAAAGAAGTACTGCTTCTCTCCTTCTTAGGTGTAAAATTTGTTCATGCTCAGGGTCAGGGTCAACCAACTCCTTATCCCTTGCTATCTTACTAATTTATTAACCCGTGCCTGCAAATTCAAAACCAGGACCAAGTGAAAATAACTAAAGAAATCCAAAATGTAAAACTAAAACAAAAGTAGTTACCAATTTACAAGTCCCTGACAAAGTGGTCAAAAACTTGTTGACTGCACCCAAGTGCATATGAAAGTGTACTATAATGCCCTGTAATTTGGGCTGCAATATAGACCATTATTTTGATGCGTTGTTACTCTCGAATCTATAAAATCCTATGGTAATATGGCATGTTAATTATTGTGTAGCATATGAGTCCACTCAATCTTGAATTTAGACCATAGAGGTCCTTCAACTCAAGGACGAGTTGAAAGTATTTTGATCGACTAAGTTTTAGTGGACATTGTAAAGTCTGTCATATTCCATTGACCATAAATCTCTATGTATATTGAATTAAGAAGCCTACTAAGTTTAAAACTATAGGTATTCGAGTTAGCTTTCCAACGATACCAATTTGGCTAAAATCTGACACCCGAGCAAGAATTTATAGCCCTTAAAAGTGATAAGCGTCGCCTAACCAATCGCCCATGGCCACTGGAAAGCATAGGCAATACCCTAGGCGGCACCTATGTAAACATAGGCGATAGCCTAGGTGGTGCTTATGTGAACATAAGCAATGGGATAGGCAGAGCCTATGTAAAGAAATCTAGTGACTTAAACATTCCGTGTTGGGGACAAAGTGGTCTTTTTCCACCCTTACTTACCCCTAAAATATGAGATTTAGTTCTAAGCACCCCAAAATACACATTCATTAATCAAAAGTGCTAAAATATTCTCCTTATGGTTTCAAAATAAAAATCCAAATAGATCAAGATTTGACCGTAGGTTTTCAAAGATAATTACATATTCGGAATCACCAATCCGCAAGCTTCAAGAAACATCTATTATCCTTGGAAATAGAGGTACGTGGGGTTATCCAAAAATCTCATGGGTGTAGTTTTTATGAACATTCATACTTTTAAATGGGGGTTTTCAATCAAATGCTAATATCTTGCTTTCAATATGATTTCTAAGTCATTTACTTTATGTGATAGGAATTGTTTGCCTATATATTTCAATGGTTAAAACCATGCATATGTGATTTGAGATTTTCCATGGGAGTTTGATAAATATGAATGATAATTGTTTTTAAATTCCCATGATAATATTTTGATACTCCATATTATATTGTGATCAACAAAAGAGAGCATGAATTTGAAATAAATATTGTTCACCACTTCTAAATGATGAAACACCTTTGTTTTTACATGATTATGCATATGTGGATGTGATATTGATGGCTTGCAAGTTGGGTATGAAGATACCCTATAGAATACGATATGTAATTGTATAAGATGATATTTGAATGCATTGATTATACATGAGAAAGTTGGATGCCCGAAGAAGGCGTTTGAGATATAAGGGCTCATTGCTGGAAAACGTATTTACCGACACAGAATATTAGTACCAGGCTAAGTGATCTTGTGTACTTGAATTAATGTCATTCCCAAATTTGGAATATAGGTAAGAGCTCAGGCTACGTGATCTTGGGCACTACCATTTGGTCGATACACCACGCTATGTGATCTTGTGTGTCTCTCCCTCACTTATACTCAAATCTCAGTGGCAACTGAGGTTAGATAGTTGGTGTAAATTATGCAGGGTATTCTACCTAGCTAAGTTGCATTTCATTGATTGTTGAGAAAATTATTGCATTACACCCATGTGCTTTCATATGGTTTGATACGAAATTACTTTATAATGGCTGTCAACTATATTTATGTAAGAATATTATATTTTGTTTTGATATCTCTGGATGCTAGTACTTTTGCATTGACCCCCTTCCCTCTTTAATCTCTCAGGTTCAGAGGCCTAGTCTAGGGGTCAAGAGAATCAGTAGACCATTTAGACAGAGTTGCAGAGATAAGTAGTGAGCCTTTTATGTTTCAGAAGGTCTTATGTCTTGTAGTCCTTTTATCTTATATTCAGTTTTGGGGGTCTACTGGGGGCCTTGTCCCAGTTTATATACGGTTACTTGACTCAGTTATTTGTTAGAGATTTTTGCAGAAAATTGTTTAGAGGTTAATTGATGTTGAGGGAATCTTATCTTACCGTTATTTTTTCCTTTCATATTTATGACCATGTTTCTAAATTATTGTGTTTTCCGCATTACTTTGATCATATGAATTAGGTGCATGATTACCAGACAAATAGGGGTATTTCGGGCCTCCATGGTTCAAAATGCTCATCACGGCCACGCCCCGATTTGGGTCATGAAAAACTTAGTATTAAATCATGGTTCATGGTCCCAGGGTGTCTACCAAATCGCGTTAGGTAGAGTCTTATTTATGGGAGTGTAGCACACCATATTTATTAGCAGGAGGCTGCTAGGTGTTTAGGAAATGTTTCCCTTCTTTGTGATTTAGGTTATGCTTCAGAGTCTAAACTGTCCCCTAATCAATGATCACTTGTGTTTCTGAAACACAATTCTACCTCTACGTCATATCCTTGATTAGAATGCTCAGGCTGGTGAGGTCCATCCCACCCATGGGATGGGGACCCATAAAAGGGCTCACACTCTAGAATATGTCCCTACTTCGAGAGTACCTCCAGTCCCGACGAGTCTACCTCGGGCTCTGCGAACTAATCCTAACCGTCCCCCAACTACTTAGAGAGATATTTTAAATATAAAATCCGAACGGTCTATTCATATGCTGACATAGTTGGTAGCTAACCAGGCTCAATGATCGGAAGGTATTGGGTATGCATCTATTAGGTCTGAGGCTACTAGAGTCGGAAATTTCATAAAGATAAACCCACCTAAATTCACTGGCACCAAGGTGGAGGAAGATCCATAGGCGTTCGTGGATGAGATGGAAAAGATCTTTAAGGTTATGCATGTGAATGAGTTTGAAGGGATAGAGCTAGCAACCTATCAGCTCAAGGATATTGCGAATTACTGCTATGCCGACTGGGAAGATGAAAAAGGTGAAAGTGCTGAGCCCACAGTTTGGGGTTAATTTGTGGAAGTTTTTCTTGATCAATTCTTTCCTCTGGAATTGAGGGAGACCAAAGCGGAAGATTTTATGAATCTAAAGCAGCGAAGTATGAGTGTTCAGGAGTACACTTTGAAGTTTAATAAGCTAGACGGCTATGCACCAGAGTATACTTGTAATATGAGAGCCTGGATGAGGAAATTTACATTTAGCCTTGTTGATAGCCTAGTACTTGAGTTCTAGAGGGATATGTTAAATAAGGAGTTAGACATTGCTCGACTGACCATTCATATGCAGCAGGTGGAAGAGAAGAAGGAAAAGATTGCTAAATCTAGAGAGAAAGATAGACAGGCTAAGAGAGCTAGATCTGCGGACCAGCACCAAAGTCAGCTGCAGAGTGGTAACTGGGGTAATAACTGGTCGAAGAATAAGAAGTTTTGGAATAATACACAGTCAGCAGCCAGCGCCCCAGCACCCAGACCACTGACAAACAAACAAACTCAGAGTTTTCAGACTCCTCATAGGTCCAAAGCTCTAGGTACACAGTCTCAGGATAGTGTGGCCCAGCAGCATCATACTTATCCATGGTGTGAGGTTTACAGAAGGAATCATCTAGGGAAGTGCTGGTTTGAGGGGAGAAAATATGGGGGGAGGGGGGGCTACGTCCCAAGCTGCCTCTACAACTTCTTTTCATAAGGGTGCCCCTTCAGCTATCGAAAGTAGTCGTAACCTGTTATATTCTTTGACTAACCTCCAGGAGGCGGAAGCCTCACCAGATGTTGCCAGCGGTATATTATGAATCTTTTCTCATGATGTTTACGTATTTCTTGATCTTGGGTCTACTTTATCTTATGTGACCCCTTATGTGACTGTTAGTTTCGGGTTTAAGTCAGATGTTATTATAGAACCCTTTTCTGTTTCTACTCCTGTAGGTGATTCTTTTGTTGCTAGAAGGGTATATAGAAATTGTGCCGTGTCTTTCATAGTAGGGAAACTGTGACTGACCTTATAGAACTAGATATGATAGATTTTGATGCCATCCTTTGGATGGACTGGCTCTATTCGTGTTATGACACCCTTGATTGCAGAACCCGAAAGGTCACTTTTTCTTTCTCGAATGAGACACCAATTGTATGGGCAGGGAGTTCTGTGGAACCTAGAGGTCACTTTATCTCTTATCTTAGAGACTGGAGGCTTATCTCCAAAGGTTGTATGTATCATCTAATCCAAGTAAAAAATTCAAAAGTTGGAAACCTTCCTCAGTAGTCAGTCCCTGTAGTGAATGAATTCCCAGAAGTCTTTCCCGAAGATCTCCTAGGGATACCCCCTGATAGGGAGATAGATTTTGGCATTGATGTGTTTCCAGACACTCGTTCTATTTCTGTTCCTCCATATAGAATGGCTCCCGTGGAACTAAAGGAGTTAAAGGAATAGCTTGAAGACCTCTTAGACAAAGGTTTTATTTGTCCTAGTGTTTCCCCACAGGGTGCACCCGTGCTCTTCTTGAGAAAGAAGAATGGGTCCCTTCAGATGTGCATAGACTACCGTCAGGTGAATAAGGCCACGATTAAAAATAAATATCCTCTTCCCAGGATTGACAACCTGTTTGAGCAATTTCAGGGTGCCAAGTGTTTTTCAAAAATAGACCTTCGCTCGAGTTATCATTAGTTGAAAGTTAGGGAGTCAGACATACCCAAGACAGCCTTCCAAACTCGATATGGTCAGTACAAATTTCTAGTAATGTCCTTCGGGTTGACTTACGCCCCTGTAGCCTTCATGGATCTTATGAATATAGTGTTCCATCTGTTTCTTGACTTGTTTATCATAGTATTTATTGATGATATTCTGATCTATTCTAAGAGCAAAGAGGATCATCACCTTCGAGTTATCCTTCAGACCCTTAAGGATCATCAGCTGTATGCCAAATTTTCTAAGTGTGAATTCTGGTTAGACTCTATTGCCTTCCTGGGGCATATTATGTCAAGTGACGGGACAAGAGTGGATCCCCAGAAATTTAAAGCAGTGAGAAAATGGCCCAGACCCACGACTCTAATCAATATGCGGAGCTTCTTGGGTTTGGTGGGGTATTCCAAAAGGTTCGTAGAGAGTTTTTCTTCCATAGCTGCTCCGCTTACTAAACTGACTTAGAAAAAGATGAAGTTTATGTGGTATGAATTGTGTGAAAATAGTTTTGAGAAATTTAAGGACAAGCTGACTACTGCTCCTTTTTTGACCCTTCCCGAGGGTGTAGATGATTTTGTGGTTTATTGTGATGCATCTCGTGTAGAACTTGGTTATGTATTGATGCAGCGGGGTAAGGTGATAGCTTATGCATCTAGGCAGTTAAAGGTGCATGAGCACAATTGCCCGACTCATGACTTGAAGTTAGCAGCTGTAGTGTTTATACTTAGAATCTGGAGGCACTATCTTTATGGAGTGCATGTTGATATTTATACTGACCATAAGAGTTTACAGTATGTTTTCTCATAGAAAGAATTGAACCTTAGGAAGAGACGTTGGATGGAGCTTTTGAAAGACTATGATATGAGTCTATATTACCATTCAAGCAAGGCAAATGTTGTAGCCGACGCTCTCAGCAGGTTGTCTATGGGCAGCCTTTCTCATTTAGAAGAAGGAAAGAAAGAGATGGTCAAAGATATTCACCGCCTTGCAAATCTGGGAGTGCGACTCCTAGATTCCAAAGATGGAGGGGTGATTGTTCAAGAGTTAGAAAAGTCATCTCTTTATGCTGAAGTTAAGGAGAAGCCAGTTGAAGATCCCATCTTGGTGCAAATCAAGAAAGATGTGGGTCAACAAAAGGTTATGTCATTTGAAATTGGTGGTGATGGTATTCTGAGATTTCAGGAGAAGTTGTGCATTCCAAATGTCGATGGGATACAGGAAATAATCCTTAATGAGGGGCATACTTTGAGGTATGTCATTCACCTAGGCTCTACTAAGATGTACCAGGATCTGAAAACCTTGTATTGGTGGAATAACATGAAATGTGATGTAGCTGATTTTGTGTCCAAGTGTTTAAACTATTAACAACTGAAGGTAGAACACATGAGTCCAGGTGGTACTTCCCAAGAGATAGCCCTGCCTTTATGGAAGTGGGAGATGATAAACATGTACTTCATTACAGGACTTCCGAGATCCCAAAACCAGTATGATTCTATATGGGTAATTGTAGATCGGTTGACCAAGTCAGCCCACTTTTTGCCTGTGAGGACTAATTATTTGGGAGAGGTTTATGCTATGATTTACATTTAGGAGATAGTTCGATTTCATGGGGCACCAGTGTCCATTATATCCGATAGAGGTACCAGTTTTCATCTCAGTTTTGGAGATCCTTTCTGAAGGGTTTTGATACACAGGTGAATTTGAGCACAACTTTTCACCCTTAGACGGATGGGCAAGCTGAGCGTACCATTCAGACCCTCGAAGATATGTTGAGGGCATTCGCCATTGATTTCAAAGGTAGTTGGGTAGATCACCTGCCACTGGTTGAATTCGCTTACAATAATAGCTACCATGCTAGCATCAAGATGGCCCCTTTTGAGGCTTTGTATGAGAGGAGATGTAGGTCTCTGATAGAATGGTATGAAGTGGGTGAGAATAAGTTGTATGGGCCTGATCTTGTTCATAAAGCGATGGAGAAAGTGAAGATCATTAGAGAACGACTCAAGACTGCTCAGAGTCGTCAGAAGTCCTATACCGATGTTCGGAGAAGAGAACTAGAGTTTGAAATTGGTGAATGGGTATTTCTCAAGGTTTCTCCTATGAAAGGAGTTATGCGGTTTGGAAAAAGGGGTAAATTGAGCCCTCGTTACAAAGGGCCATAACAGATATTGAAAAAGATTGGTACAGTTGCATATAAGTTAAAATTGCCTGCAACTTTGGGTTCCGTTCATCCGGTATTACATGTATCCATGTTGAAGAAATGTATTGGAGATCATTCTATGGTGTTGTAAGTAGAGGGTATCAAAGTAACAGACTCCTTGTCTTACAAAGAAGAGCCCGTTGAAATTTTAGATTGCCAAGTTCGAAAGCTGAGGAGCAAAGAGATAGCCTTAGTAAAGGTACTGTGGAAGAATCAAAAAGTTGAAATAGCAACTTGGAAGTCAGAAGATGACATGAGAATTAGATATCCCGATTTGTTTGCTTCGATGGAGGAGGATACAGAAGGTACTATTCCTATCTTATCTTTCCTGGTACTTTATTATTCTTGAAATCATGTCTCTCTGTGTCCCGCATCATCATTTGGGGATGAATGATCCAAAGGGGGGGATAATGTAACCCCCCATAATTTGGGCTATAATATAGACCATGATTTCGATGTGTTGTTGATCCCAAATTCATAAAATCCTATGTCAATATGGCATATTAATTATTGTGTAGCATGTGAATCCACTCAAGCTTGAATTTAGACCGTAGAGGTCCTTCAACTCAAGGACGAGTTGAAACTATTTTGATCGACTAAGTTTTAGTGGATGTTGTAAAGTGTGTCAGCTTCCATGAACCATAACTCTCTGAATTTGTCGAATTAGGAAGCCTCCTAAGTGTCAAATGATAGGTATTCGAGTTAGCTTTCCAACGATACAAATTTGGCTAAAATCCGACACCCGAGCAAGAAGTTACGGCCCTTCAAAGTGATAAGCGTTGCCTAACCAATCGCCCATGGCCACTGGAAAGCATAGGCAATAGCCTAGGCAGCGCCTATGTTGATAGCCTAGGCGGCACATATGTGAACATAGGCAATGGCATGGGCAGCGCCTATATAAAGAAATCTAGTGACTTAAACACTCCGTGTTGGGGACAAACTGGTCCTTTTCCACCCTTACTTAGCCCTAAAACATGAGATTTAATTCAAAGAACCCCAAAATACAATTCATTCATCAAAAGTGCTAAAAGATTATCCTTACAGTTTCAGAATAAAAACGTAAATAGTTCAAGATTTGACCATATCTTTCCAAAGATAATTACATATTCGGAATCACCAATCCGCAAGCTTCAAGAAATATCTATTATCCTTGGAAATAGAGGTACGTGGGGTTTTCCAAAAATCTCATGGGTGTAGTTTTTATGAACATACATGCTTTTAAATAGGGTTTTTCAATCAAATGCTAATATCTTGCTTTTAATTTGATTTCTAAATCATTTACTTTATGTTATAGGAATTGTTTGCCTATATACTTCAATGGTTGAAACCATGCATACGTGATTTGAGATTTTCCATGGGAGTTTGATAAATATGAATCATAAATTGTTTTCACATGCCTATGATAATGTTTTAATTCTCCATATTATATTGTGATCAACAAAAGAGAGCAGGAATTTGAAATTAATATTGTTCACTACTTGTAAATGATGAAGCACCTTTGTTTTTACATGATTATGCATATGTGGATGTGATATTGATGACTTGCAGGTCGGGTATGACGATACCCTACAGAATATGATATGTGATTGAATAAAATGAAATTTGGATGCATTGATTTTGCATAAGAAAGGTGGATGCCCGAAGAAGGCGTTTGAGATATAAGGGCTCATTGCTGGAAAACGTGTTTGCCGACATGGAATATTGGTACCAGGCGAAGTGATCTTGTGTATTTGAGTTCATGTCATTCCTAAATTGGGACTATAGGTAGGAGCCCGGTCTAAGTGATCTTGGGCACTACCATTGGATCGAGACACCATGGTATGTGATCTTGTGTGTCTCTCCCTCACTTATATCAAATCTTGGTGGCAACCGATGTTACACAGTTGCTGTAAATTATGTAGGGCATTCCACCTAGCTCAGTTACGTTTCATTGATTGTTGAGAAAACTACTGCATTACACCCATGTGCTTTAAATTAGTTTGATATAAAATTGCTTTATAATGGCTCTGAACTATATTTTGTAAAAATATTATGTTTTGTTTTGATATCTCTACGTACCAGTACTTTTGTGCTGGCCCCCTCCCCTCTCCATCCTCTTAGGTTCAGAGGCCCAGTCTAGGGGTCAAGAGAATCAGTAGATCATTCAGACACAGTTGCAGAGACAAGTGGTGAGCCTTCTATGTTTCGGAAGGTCTTATGTCTTGCAGTCCTTTTATCTTATATTAAGTTTTGGGGGTCTACTGGGGGCGTTGTCCCTATTTATATACAGTTACATAACTCAGTAATTTGTTAGAGATTTTCGCAGATAGTTGTTTAGAGGTTAATTGATGTTGAGGGAATCTTATCTCCCCGTTATTTTTTCCTTTCATATTTATGACCATGTTTCCAAATTATTGTGTTTTTCCGCATTACTTTGATCATATGAATTAGGTTCATGATTACCAGACAGATAGGGGTGTTTCTGGCCTCCATGGTTTGAAATGCTCGTCATGGCCAGGCCCCGGTTCAGGTCGTGACATGTACGTGTCTCACCAAGTACTAAGTACCCGTATAAAAATCCAAATATCAATCCTTTGACTTGTGTTGACAACTATTCAATTCGAGTTCAATATTGAGATTAATCAAGTGAAACCGTAAGTAAAAAAGGTTTGAGAGTTATAATTAAAAATAAAGTAAACAATGTGATAAAGTAAAGTTGTTGGAAAATCAATGAAGAGAAATTTAGGGCTAAGGCTCTATAAATAATTATACTACTCTATTGAACTTCATTGGTTAGTTTAATTCTCTTGGTTGTTGATTCAATAGGTTCATATTATGACTATGGTCTTTTGAGCCTCTAGTCACCTATCTAACTTAGAACCATAATTACATCATTAAGGGGGAATGTTAGAACTTAGTTAAATACATTCAAATTTTATCCCACAAGACAACAAAATATGTCACTTAGGCATATTCCTATGCTAAGTGCAAATTATATCTTCATTATATAGAATATTACAATCATATTCCAATTATCCCCATGTTTTATCCTCTTGTTCCTCCTTTTGGGCACACTAGATGGAAATGAATGTATTATAAGGGTCATGAATCCTTAAAATAGTGATAACAATGACTAATAAGAAGCAAAATATGATAATCAATAAAAACAAAATTAATTCAAAATAAGAGTAATCATGTTCTTTTCCTTAACCCCCGAAAGGGACTTTTAGTCGCTCATAGAAATAAACGTAATCGCAATGATAGAATAAATGATAAAATATATATAAAAAAAAAACAAATATAAACAGATCCTAACCCTATTTAAAGTGTTATCCATCCTCTCTCAATGGTTCTAGTTCTTCCAATGTGTGTAGCCTCGTATTTAGATGTCTTATTTATAGGAGGTTAAATCTGCTAAAATTGAACTAGGGTCTGCGTCGCAGCCTATTTGCGGTACCTAGGGTGTGATACGTGCCCTAATCATGGATAAAATCAGTTTTGGGTCCCTTAAAAATCTCCCAAGGTGTGTTACATGCCATATTATTTATGCTCCATGATCCACTGGTGACACCAAATCGTCCATTTTACGTTAAGTTTTGTCCCATGATTTTGTCCATCCATTCTAAGACTTGTGATGTTTTCTTACAATTGATTTATAGATTGTGTATCATCCATACATTGTTTTAATCATATCACCAAGTATCCTATAGAATAAAAATTCTTGAATTAGAGTTCAAAACATCACACAATCCAAGACGGTGAACTAGAAACTTAACCTAAGAACTAGTTTTCCACACATAAATACACAATCATAACATTAGTAACTCATTACACATATTAGAATCTATCTAGATCAACTATAATGACACCTAGCTCAAGCTAGTAACACTAGTTTTCTCATTTTAACACTGGCCAAATTAAGTACAAACTTGTTTGGAAAACACCTTAAACATTGTAATCAACTACATAAAAACATATATGCTTAATTTTATCATTATTAACTCATTAAGTACATAAGAAGTCCTCAAAATAATACTAAATAAGCTTGGACCACAACACTGAAGGCATAAATCCACCTCAATCACCATCTCCTCTCTTTCCTATTTCCCTCACTTGTCCCAGGCCCCTAAGTATGGCCTCATCAACTTGAGAAGATACCAGAGGAACCTAGACCATCTTCTCACCATCTATAAGAAATAGAATGAAAAAGTGTAGCTACCGAATTGGATCACTTAATACCAATTGTAATCATCTCACAACATTAAATAAAGAAAAAAGAAAAGTTTTTCCTATGTCCTATAGCCTCTCAAAGAAAAGGAAAAACATCTCTGTAACATTTCACAAAAATCTACTAACTCATTTTTGTATGATGAGACAAATGAACCTAGGATTTAGATTCAAACTTTATCAAGACCCAACCCATGATGAGTTTCTTCCATTCTAACATTCGGATGGGAGAACCATCTAACCCAAAATCAAATAATTCACTTATCCTATTTAATAATCAAAACAATAATTCATTAACAAAAGTTGACACTTAATCATTCGGAATACTTGGAGAAAAAAACATCTTCAAAATATCCCTAGAAATTAAATGTCATCATACAATAATTCAATCTAAAAATTCTACGAGTACAACCCAAAAAAATAATAGTAATTAAATAAAGTTTTGATATCCAAGAAGAGGGGCAACACAAAATCTAAAGGATCCATGGTAGCATGGAGAACGAATGCTCACCCTTACATTAGAAACATGCTATGAACTACAAATGAGGCCGCGTAGAACACTTTGATATATGCTCTACACTCAATAAAGAAGAACATAGTGTAGTAGCAGTACAAAATCACTATCTACTAGTTGGTGTCATAGGCCATCTCAACTTAACAGATATGAACACCTAATCAAATAATTATAAACAGGTAACAAGAATGTTAATTTAATCACATAATTGTAATCAAGTAATAAGCATGTTCATTTATCCACATATTCAACCAACTTACAGCAACACTTTTAATATCTTCCATACATATTAAGCAGCATGGTCTCTGGTTATGCATGTTATAAAAGGAAAAGAATTAGATTTAAGTGTAGAGAAAATATTTAAAATACCAACAATAAAAAATATTTTTACTAGGAAAAAAGATGAATATTATGTAGTATGCCAAAAAGAACATGTAATAGACTGCAGATATGCAAAAGGAAAAGCTAGTATACCACTAGTAACAAAAAGAATAATTAATAAAGAAATAAATGATATAAAAAGTAAAGGAGATCCAATAAAATATGTACACCTTGGAGGTACAGAGATATTAATAAAAGCATGTTTTAGAGAAGGAATAGATACACCAATAGAATTATATTTAGCAGACGATAGAATTATAAAACCTATAGAAAAAAGCATAATAACTGCCGTAAAAGGAAATCTAATATATCAAAAATTTAAATTTATAATAAGTGTAAATTATTCAGTAGCAGTAACAGATAGAAATATAGATAAATCATTAGTATTATATTGGAAAATATCAGGAATAGAATTAACCCCAGGAAGTAAAATATTTATAGCAAGATGTAAAAATCTATATGTATTAACAACAAAACATAAAATAACAGGGAAAAATAAGATTAACAAAATACAAATAGAAAGCCCACTCGAACAAATTGTAAAAACAATAGATTATAATGATTATACCTATAGAGACATAGATACAGAAGAAAATTTAGAAATAGTAAATGATAGAATAAGTACAATGAAAAGAATAGCTAATGAAAAACCAGAATCATCAAGCTCATCAAACAGAACAAGTTATGAAACAAATTCAATAAGTAATTTAAACCAATATTATATAACAGGAAAAATAAATGAAAAGGAATATCTAATACTTTTAAATACCGAACAAGAAAAAAATTATATAGCAAAATATCTAGTAAAAAATGAAGAAATAAAGACTGATAATGATATGTGCCCAGATCTGCCAAGAAGCTTAATAAATAATAAAAATATAACAGAAAAAGAAATAATAATAGGAGTTAGAAAAATAAAAATAGAATTCGAAGTAAAGGAAGAAATGCAAAAAGCAGATATAATATTAGGAATAAAATGGTTAGAACAAGTAAAACCATATAATATAGAACATACACAATTAACCTTAACATATAACAAAGAAAAGTTATTCTTAAAAAGAGCCTTAACATGAAATGAAGATATATGTATTAATGAAGATAGTAGTAGAAGGATATTACAGTAGATATTATACGCCAATGATAGATACAGGAGCAGAAGCTAATTTATGTAGATATAATTGCTTACCAGAAAGCAAATGGGATAAATTAAAAACACCAATAATAGTTAAAGGATTTAATAATGAAGGAAGCCTAATTACTTATAAAGCTAGGAATGTAAAAATACAAGTATGGGATAAGATATTAACAATAGAAGAAATTTATAATTTTGAATTAACATCAAAAGATATACTTTTAGGAATGCCATTCTTAGATAAATTATACCCACATATAATAACCAAAACAGACTGGTGGTTTACAACACCATGTAAACAAAAAGTAAGAGCAAAAAGAGTTAATAATAAAATAAGAAAGAAAACTGATTGGATAAAAGGAAGTGAAAAAATTACACAAAAGTTAGAAAATATAAAAAATACTGAAGATACAGTAGAACTAGTAGTATTTTCGATAAATAAAACAGAAATAACTATATTTTCAATAAATAAAATAGAAATAATTCAGAAAAAGCTAGAACAATTATATAGTGAAGATCCATTAAAAGGATGGGAAAAACATAAAACTACTATAAAAATTGAACTAATAGATAAATAGCATAATAACACAAAAACCAGTAACATATAATTTTGATGATTTAAAAGAATTTAAAATGCACATAGATGAATTATTAGAAAAACAAATAATGACTTACAACTATATAATTTTGTCATTTACATCAAGAAAACCTCGCAATTTTATTAAACTATAGAAAATAGTTCACACTAAGGACTAATAATGATATAAGGTCCATAATTTAGTTACAAAAGAAACCCAAAGGAACATCAACATAAATGGTTCACACAAGTAATCCACAAGTAATTTCTGTATCAAAAAACTAAGTATTCTAAGGGAATTATCAAACTCTCCATATCATAATGTATATACATGCTATGGGAATTATGGTTGTCCACAATCCATGACCTATTGGGGACAAGCTCAGTCCATGTAGTAATCATACTAGAAAACTAAGTGTCTTGGCACCCCTATTCAAAAAAAAGTCTTATGACACCCTTATTCCAACATCTACCCCCTTATGAAACCTTATACCACTAATTTAATCATATCCTATTCATTTATCGTAAATTATTCATGAATAAAACCATATAGGAGTCATATGAACAATATAACATGTTCATTATTACCAAACATTTGATCTTTAAAATTGTAATACCCCGCATTTTTGGGTTAGTCTTTAAACCATCATTTCTATGTGTATAAGATATAATTGTAAATATAAGTTTCATCATATTTATTCTCTTTTTTTATATGATTTTGTGGATAAAAATATTCATAAGAATTAATTAGAACAAAGTTGAGCTTAGAGCCTTTGATTCATCCAAAGTTTGATATTCGCTTCTACAAGGGCCTACTTTAAACTTGTATAACATTTTATATATGTAGAATTTTACATCTCAATACCCACAAAATTGTTTGTAATTGAATTAGCATTCTAACGATACCAATTTCACCTAAATCCGATATCCGAGCAAAAAGTTATGGCATTTTCCATACGAGGTAGTAAGACAATGCGATAGCGATGCAATGCATTGACCTGCTTGTTACGAAACTATTTCACATGCTAATTAAGTTTTTAAAGGGTTTAGGAGCATTTTGGTCAATTTTCCTTACCCAAATCCACCCATAACACTTAATTTCAGCCCCCAAAAGCAATATACACTCAGTTATTCATCTTTTCCCTCAAAGAAAAATCCTAGCCTCCTCAAGAACACCAAGAACTTCATCAATTTTTCTTCAAGAAAATCAACACTAAAGTTTCATAATTCAATATTCTGTGTCTCTTTCAAGATTAAAGCTTCAAGGTGTGTGGGAGTTCATCCATGGGTACTCTTTAACCATGAAGCCAAACACTCTTTTCTTTTAATAAAAGAATGAATTTTTCATTGCTATGGTATTTTGTATGTTCAAGAAAGATTGGATTTCATGTTTTGATAATGTTTTTAATTCAATTTAGGCCATGTATGATTCCATGACAGATTTTAAATTCCACATGCTATGAATTTAAATTTTCCATGCTTTATTCAAGTAAATTCTATGATCGATCCTAAATTCATGATGTTTAGCAATATTTCCATGTTTTAAGTTCATGCCTTCCACATGTTTGTTGAAATTCCCATATCATGTTAAGTTAATTTCAAGATGAATCCCAAGTTATGACCTTTGCCATGTAACTCGATTATTCCCTCATTATTAAGACATTTTTATGTTAAAGTTATGAACTCTACATGTTTTGACGACATATGCATGTCCTATTTAAAGTGAATTACATGTGAATTCCCCAATTCATGATTTTAGTTATGTAATCTTGCTATGCTCCCATGTTTAAGATATTCCCATGTCCAAGTTCATGATCCCATTGTGTTTGGAAAATTATTAATATTAAAGTATTAATCTCCACGTGCTTGATAGAAAGCACATATGAATTGGATAGGGTAATCAGGACACATTACCCTACCCATAAAAGGAAGAAACCACATATTGGGGAAAGGTGTCATACTTTTTCCAGGAAGTATAACCTACTCATGTGATCGATCACAAGCTAAATCTGTCATCCATATAGAAATAGGAATAATCTGATAATCTATACCTACGTTAGCTACGTTGTTCGTTGGAAGTAGGATGCGCTAAACCCGCACTTCCCGCTCAGTGCTAAATACTACTCCCTTTTTATTTGCTACACTCATTCTTTTTGAAATCCACTTTAAAACTAGCATAAAGGTTTATGTAAAACCAAGTATGCAATCAGCTGAGTGAATCTATAAATAAAGTTGTTCTGAGTTCTATAATCTATAATAATTAATAAAGTGGATTCCATAGCTAAAATAAGTATCAAAACATCAAAGCTTTTTCTTAAAATTTGTAAGAAATCTTATCATAAGATGCTTGAAGCATCATCTTTCTTATAATAATATTATTCAATCTTGGGGCAATAGCCGATGCATAAATCTTATGTCAAAACATCATAAAAATCATGCTTGATAATGGAAACAATTATAATTTATCTCAAAATCTATAATTTACTACAATAGGCAAGAAAAATATTAAAATAGACATGCAATTCATCTTCAAAATATCTTAAAAACTCATAACTTTGAAAATAGCAATAGTGGGTGTCAATCCTAATTAAAGTCCAATGTAATCTCATTCAAATCATGTAAATTTGTGATTGAAAACTAATTTTACTCAGAAGGATGAAAGGAGATCCTTGTTGAAAAACCTTAGATACCTTAATTGATGATCTTAGATGAAAAGCTTAAATCTATGATTACTATGATACTTTTGGAAATGAGTTCTTAGAGTTCTTAAATATCTTGTCTTGGGAATCCTCCATCTAAAGCTTTCATGAAGAACCTGTGGTTGAATTTGATTTCTTCGAGAAGGGGCTTTTGGTTTCTAGGGTTTTGCTTTTCAAGAGAATGGTAAATAATGAAAATAAGGTACTTAGAATAAGCTTAAATCTTATGTTTTGATGGATTGGGGTCTTGGAAATTGACCAAAATGCCCTTTTTAAACTCTAACTCATAACTGAAAAGTGTAACATTTTTTTCTAATTTTGTTGGCCACCGTGATGCGCAACAATAGTGGTGGATCACTAGAAAAGGACAAGTGTGAACTGGCCATTCTCCGTGATTCCCTATAGTATTTGCTATTTTGTCTACTGGCGCGACATGCCACCATCGCATTGAGCTTTCAAAAATTGAAAATTAGGAACTTGGACCTCTCAGTAATGTGCCAACATTGCAGAGGTCCACTGGAATTTACAATTATGAAATTGGGCATCATTTTGAAAAAATCATAACTCCTTCACCGAGTGTCGAAATTGGGCAAATTTTGTATCGATGGAAAGCTTATTCACTTTCCCATACAATAAAAAGTTAAAATTTTGAAAATTACACATGGAATAACTATTATTTATTTTGGAAACTATCCCTTAACATTCTAGAAATAAATTTAAGCTAGGAAAAATACAGGGTATTACATGACTCTTCAGCTTGTCGTTACCGTGGCACGATACTGACACCCTTCCAGCTGGGTTACAGGTTGAAACCTAAGTAGTTTAGAGAGGGGCATATTGGTTAGATTATTACCTCTCGCAGTTTCAGTTTTAGTTTCAGACTAAGTTTAGAACTCAGTTTAGTTCTACAGAATTAGGACTATTAGAAACAGTCACCTAGTTATCAGTAATTCAATTATCAGTAATTGCAGCTATTAGTTACTCAGTTATCAGAACTCAGTATTAAATTTTAGTATGAGTTCCAGTTATAGTCTTAGTTGTTACCTCAGTTATACTTTTAGTTACAGTCTTAGTTACAGTCCTATTTACAGGCTTAGTTATAGTCTCAGTTACCGTCTTAGTTATAGTCTCATTCATAGTCTCGGTCGAGTAATCAGATCAATAACTCCATTTAATTTTAGGTTTTCTTGACCAAAGAAAATAGTCAAAAGTTATTTTGTTATCAATATTTTAGTACCTCAGTTTACAGACTATTTCATGATTATGTTATATGCTTGGTCTTGCATTCTTAGATAATATATTTTTCATGAATTCATTCTAAGTTATCTCATTTTACTATGTCAGTCCTTGCCTCATATGCATAATACTCTTCAGTTTTAGTCCAGTTGTTTAGACTAAGTATAGTTCAGTCTTACATGCACAGTATTCAGCTATTAGACATTCAGTTAATCAATAAGTTATTATGTTTATGTATTCATGCTCAATATGATTATATATTGAGATCCTCAATTTATGTCAGTCTCCATCACATAGTTTCAGGCCCAGTATTCATCCAGTATCCAAGTTTTATCATATTCTATCTGCAGTTATACATATATTATTAAAGTAAGTTTATAGAACCTAAGTATAGATTCACCATCTTATCAGAGAATGTTTGTCACTCATGCTTTAAGACATTTGAATTTTTAGTTTTTTCTGGCCTATTGGTGAGTGAACACCCTATACTTTCAGACTTGAACATAAATTGTCATTTCTACTTGTACACATTCCAAAAACCATAAATCTATTTTGAATATAGTTTTTTAATCAACTATGTGGTGTGTAAATCTAGTTAAGCATGAATTGAGATCATAGAGGTCCCCTAACTCAAGAACAAGTTGAGAGTTTTTCCATCGATTGAGTTTAGTAAGTGTCAAAACTTGTGTCAACTTCAATTGGTCATTAAACTTTGTATATATTGAATTAGAGTGCATACTATATATCAAATGAAATGCCTTCGAATTATCTTTCCAAAGATACCAATTTCGTAAAAATCCGACCCCTGAGGAAGAAGTTATGGCTTTGCAAAGTAGAGTGTGTCGTGCAGTATAAGGTGTGCGACGCACACCCTAACTTTTGCCATAAGGTGTGAGACGCACAACCTAATGTGTGCGATAAAGAGTGCACCGCACAACCTATATTATGCGATAAGGTGTACGCTGCATACATTACTACTCAAGTGACTTAAACACTCTATTTTTGGGGCAAATTGGTCCTTTTCCCATCCTTAGTTAGACATAAACACAAAATTCAGTCCCCAAATACCCCAAAATACACCTTCATTATCAAAATTACTCAAGAAACTCTCCTTAGGGTTTCAAAATAAAAACCCAAGAAACTCAAGATTCAACCGTGGATTTTTTAAACTAATTGCATATTTGAAATTCCCAGAATTTAGGCTTTAAGAAACACCTATCATCTTCGGATATAGAGGTAAGTAGGGTTATCCTAAAATCTCATGGGCCTTTAAATTCATGTTTTACAATGGGGGTTTTGAAACTACAAATATAATCATGTTTTGAATGTTTTTATAATATTGATTTGGTCTTTAGGCCTATTTCCGAAGTGATTTGACATATTATATATGTATATGCATGTGTTTCGAAAAGGTGTTAATTTAAGAGCATGAATTATATGGAATCCCTCTCTTAATGTGAATTTGTTTTTAATATTCATATGATGTAAATTATTTGAAAACATCTTGAAAAGTATGACATAAAATATTTGGAGAATTGATATGATTTTTATTTGAAAACGAGAGGGCTATTTGTATTGAAACATGTTGAATACAATGGTTGAATAAGAAGAATAATGTGATATTAATGGCTTGCAATTCGGGTATGACGATACCCTATAGAATATGAAATGTGATTGATTCAAATGAAATTTGAATACATTAATTTTACATGAGATAGGTGGATGCCCAAAGAAGGCCTTTAAGTCTAAGTGCTAATCGTTGGAAACCGTGTTTGCCGACATAGGAATTTCGTATCCTTCTTTGTGATCTTGCGTACCTGACTTTATATCATTCCCAAGTTTGGACTATGGTTAGGAGCCCTGCGTTGTGATCTTGTGCACTACCATTGGGTCGAGACACCCTGCGATGTGAACTTATGTGTCTTCCCCTCACTTATACTCTAATCTCGGTGGCAACCAAGGTTTGATAGTTGGTGTAAATATGATATTTAGGGTATTCCACCTAGCTCAACTGCATTACACTATTGTTCAAAATAATTACATTACGCCCATGTGTTTTTAAATGATTTGATATGAAACTACTTTATAATGGCTCTCAACCTTATTTTGTAAAAATATTATGTTTTATTTTGATATCTCTATGTATCAGTACTTTTGTATTGATCCTCTTCTCTCCCAGGTTTGGAAGCACAGTCTAAGGGTCCAAAAAATCAGTAGATTCCTCAGAAAGATTTGTAGAGTCACATAGTAAGCCTTTTATGTTTTGGAAGGCCTGATATTTGGCTGTTTCACTTATCAGTTATTAGTTTTGGGTCTACTGGGGGCCTTGTCCCAGTTTTCAAATAGATATTTATTTTAGTCATGTAGTAGAAATTTCGCAGACGTTATAGAGAAGTTGCGTTTAGATTGTGGGACATTATTCCCTGTTATTGATTTCATATGATTCTTGAGCATGTTTCCGTAATATTCTTTATCTTTCACATTTTCTTTATAATATGGGTTGTGTATGATTATCAGACAAATAGGGGTGTTTTGGGCCTTTATGGTTCAGAATACTCATTACGGCCAGGGCCCCAGTTCGGGTCATGACAAACTTGGTATTAGAGCACGGTTCATGGTCCCAGGGTGTTTGCGACATCGCATCATGTATACTCTTATTTATGGGTGTGTAGCGCGCCATACTTATAAGTAAGAGGCTACTAGGCATTTAGGAATATCTCTCTTTCTTCATGTTCCAGTTCGTGCAATAGCGTCAAAATATTCCTCTTCCATACTATCATTCGTGCTATGGTGTCGCCTATTTGAAGGTAAAGTCATTCCAAATTCTTTCCTTACTCTGATGTTCTCAGACATGTCCCATTATTAGGGTGATTCAAGTGAAAAAAGTTAGAATATACATGATATAGTCTTTTTTTATTGTGTCATATAAGAAAAAAATTATGTAAAGACTTGAGAGGAGTCTTTTGGTGCTTCAATATATGTTTATTCTGATGTAAACATTGATCCTGATGGAATTGTGGTTTCCAACATAAGGTATTAAGTCCATCTAGTCCCTTTCAAAAATCTTTATACAACTATGGACGGTGAATAGCAGAATGTTGGAATTGTATTTCCAGTCGAATAGTAGCATAAGTTGAAGTGTTATTGTCATGACCTATCGGTAATGAAATTAGACCAAGAAGTTTGTGATGTGAAGTCATAAAGTTCGAAGTCAGAGTGAGGGTGATTTTTGGTGTAAATCAATATTTCAGTTGAATAATCTATGTTTGAGGATGATTTACCCCTTTATAATGATAAACTATTGTGGTAGCTAGTAGCACGTGTGGATGGTATGGTAGTCCATGGGGGGAGTATTTTTCTAAGATTTTTATTTATACAGAGCAAGATGTGTATTCTTAGACCATTAAATATTATGTGTCAATTTCCTATCTCTTGTAATATGTAATTTTGTTATCATGGTGTTTTTGGAAAAAAACATTCAAAGTCCAGTGAAGCTGTGTGGGGCTCTTTGGATTCACTAGCATAGTTTCCTTGTCATCCATCTCATTTTCTTGTTTAAAATATAAAACCAAAGTCTAGTGAAGTCGTGTGAGGCCTATTAATATTCACTAGCAACTTGTTGTTCTTTTGTTGGTTTAATATATGTATGGCTGAATTTGTTTGCATGAGATGGAGTTGGTGAAGAGGTGCTTGATTCTTGTGATTTAGTTTAGTATAAGGTAGAGAAGGAGTTGCTAGTCAGGGTGATTTTTTGGGTGCTTGAATGTGAAAAATGGCTATATTAGCGAGTAAGTTATAATTATAGACTCGTGGTTGTTTGGGGAATTTGAAGGCAGTCTAAACGTATGCTTGAGTAAGTAAGTATGAGGTGAAAAATCTGCATAAGTAGATAAGATCGTATGGGGTTATAATATCAGATTAAGGTTGATCATGTCTATTATGTGACCTTACCCCTTGACTTTTTTCGTGGTAGTTGTAAAATAGTACAACTTATGAGAAGGTATGTAGCAAATTTTGAGGTATTTGGATAGAATGTTCCAATTTGATGGATTAGTATACTATGTTGCACTCGTCATTGGTGGTAGACGATTGGCGCTAAACTATAGGCTTGAATTCAAGTGTAGAATGTGGTGGTAAAAATAATGGCATGAGATTAATGATGTATGTTTTAAATTTAGTAGGCTTGATTTGTTGAAATAGTACGTGCTAATGAGTTATGATAAGGAAGACCGTAAGGTCAAGATTAATGTTGTGGTTATGTAGTCCTAGTGTACTAGTATTTCTTGATGTTTATTTCATGGTTTCCAAGTGAAAATCACGCATAAGGTTGGGTTGAAAAATCATATTTAGCACTAGACCTTAAGTTTTGAACAGTTAAAGTCCATGAAGGTGGATGTGATGATTTCTTGGTTAATGATACTAGTTATATGGTAATGGAAGTGATCTAATAGGCTTGACCGGCGTATGAAATGGATTAAGTTTAAGTTGATTCATAATGAAGTGTAATGTTGTAGGTATGGTGTATAGGTATGCCTAAGGCGATATGGAGTTATGGCATTCCTCTAAGACTATTACATGTTGCGTGTGACTAGTGGTACCGTTGAGTTGCTAGTTGGAAAAAGACTGGTTAGATGGTATATGGTATTCTAGATAGCCATGTTAATGAGCCTTGATTGATAGTGTTGAGCCTTTTGATGTGATCTCAATTCTCATGGTAAAGAGATAGAAGTTTAGAGTAGCAATATTGGTATGCTGGGACTGAAGTGGTATGGTTCATCAAAGGCTTGGTGATATCCATGTTAAGTGTTAGAATCTAAGTTTGAGTTTTGAAATTTGAACCGATAGAAATAAGTCTGCAAGCATTATACTATGACTATTGGGGCTATCGAAATATAGAGTGTATCTCAGAAGGTAGTATTAGCAGTGGGCTTTCCACTTTCATGTGTGGGCTTTCGGGTTAAGTTTTATTAATTTTGTGTATTTTCATATTTTAGACCTTAGAATGCAGTGAGTGCAGTTATGTTTAAAGTCTAGTAAGGGATCTCCCAAACATAAGATGATGGCTTAAAGCCAAGGGGGAGATGATAGAACAAATAACCAAATCAAGCTCTCAGATTCTAGTAGGGATGTCATGGAGACATAGAACGTCAGAAAGTGAGAGTGAGATTTAACCCATTCCTATCTCAGTATTTTTTAGTGATCCCAATACATACTCATGCCTTACATGTCAATTCGATAATCTAGTTCATGATCATGCTTGAGATAGCGAATCATGTACTCTTCCAGTTCTAAAATGAAGAGTTTCAGTTCATTCAGTAGTTGGAATTACATTCTATATGTTACAAACTCCAAATTGAGGTCATGCAGCTCATGAAATATATGTTTGGGCCCTATAGTATGATCAGTCTCCATAACTCATGTTTTACGCCAAATTATTGGCGAGATTTATCTTATAGCCATGAATACCCTAAATTCAGAGTGCTTTGATAAAATCTCAAATGCTGATTTGCTATTACCCATGCCTCAGTTAAGTGTTAAGTTTCATATAATACCCTTCTATGTTTCAAAATCTTATGTTTTAGCCTTTTGTGACTCCTTCTTATGTGAGGATGGTTGTGAGGAGTAAATGTTTTCCTGTTGATAAAAAGCATAGTATGCTTGTTTTAGATAAGGCCTTAAGTGTTAAGTATGTTTAGGGCCAAATCTTTTATATATGTGATGGTTAGTGAGAATTTGTGTGTGTATGTTCTTGGGGTAGCGCGTGGGAGTTATATTGATAGTGGTTAAGAGAATATGTGAAGTATGTCCTTATGGGTGTTTACCTAGGAGGTCATATGTGGTTATAAAGATAGTTTTGAATGACATGTTGGGATTTAACTGTAGGGATACAATATGCCCTAGTAAATCCATAGTAAGAGTTCAGAGCTGGTCGTTGAAGTGGTAAGGCACGTTATTCTTAGGGTGTGATCACTAAAGAGGATACAGAAGACTAAATCATATGGTTTAGACTAGTATCGTGGTGTGGCATGTTGTATTTTGTGATTTAAAATTTGTCTTGATCACCATCAAAGGATTTAAGCTACTTTAGACAATAGTAGAAAGATTTAAAAGGATTATAACTTGAATCAATGAGTATGGTAATTAAGGAGAAAAGTAAGTTAAGGGATACTCGAGAAGTGTGCTAAGCTTAAAAGTAAGAAGTCGTATTGACTAAGGCCTGGTAATTCTATCCTGATTTATGAGTTATATATCTATATTCCATACTGCAGAGTAGTGTGAATATTGTGATTTTCTCAGTTGGATGTCTCGTGTAATCCATACCTAAGATTCGTGGCTCCCTATTACTGCTAGAACTTATTTAGAGAGTGTATTAAAGAGATACTCTAGATTAAGTATAAGTTTCTAGTATAGTTCAGTCTATGTGGCCAGCAAATCAGTTTAGCAATCAGATTCGCATGACTTGTTTTCTCATCTCTTTATTTAATCATGCTACCCAAAATCTCATATATGTTACTATTCCAAGATAGAGTATACTAGTATTTGCGAGTATAGCTAAATTCATGCGTTATGTACTAGATTTAGATTCCAAATGCTCATATATGATTAAATTTGTAGGTGCCTAGTGGATCACCTCAGTTTTCTGGGCATCTTAGTGAATTGAGCATTCATAGAGAGACATAGGGTCCCAAGGGGGAGATACCCCATTCAGTTGCATGTATAGATTCTTATTACATGCTCTGCAC
The DNA here is from genome assembly GCF_002878395.1 of Capsicum annuum. NCBI lineage: Eukaryota > Viridiplantae > Streptophyta > Magnoliopsida > Solanales > Solanaceae > Capsicum > Capsicum annuum. Next base: position 113,694,313 of record NC_061116.1, on the reverse strand, counting down.
AAGTTATCATTGCGTATTCAGTCATACGTTCATACATTAGTTCAATCAGATATGCATGCATTAGAGCAATTCAGTAACAAATTCATGCATTAGATATGCATGACCGATATAAGAATTCTAAATATCAGTAGTTCCAGCCATATGGTCATGTTTCAGATTAGTGTATTCTTTATTAGAGGACATGTCGTGTCCATGTTATTCCATACCTTTAAGGCTTCAACATGTTCCTACCCATATTTAAGGACGAATGATTCCACAGGGGAGATAATGTAACACCCCATACTTTCAGAATTGAACGTAAATTGTCATTTCTACTGGTACACACCCCAAAAACCATAAATCTATTGTGAATATAGTGTTTTAATCAACTATGTGGTGTTTAAATCTATTTGAGAATGAATTGAGATCATAGAGGTACCCTAACTCAAGGACGAGTTGAAAGCTTTTCCATCGATTGAGTTTTAGTAAGCATCAAAACTTGGGTCAACTTCAATTGGTCATTAATCTTTGTATATAGTGAATTAGAGTTCCTACTATAAATAAAATGGAAGGATTTCGAATTATCTTTCCAACGATATGAATTTCGCAAAAATCCGACACCCGAGGAAGAAGTTATGGCTTTGCAAAGTGTAGTGTACCGTGCGCATAAGGTGTCCGACGCACACCCTAACTTATGCCATAAAGTGTGCAACGCACAACCTAATGTGTGCAACAAAGACTGCGCTGCACAACCTATATTGTATGATAAGGTGTGCGCCGCATACATTACTACTCGAATGACTTACACACTCTATTTTTGGGGCAAAATGGTCCTTTTCCCACCCTTATTTAGCCATAAACACGAAATTCAGTCCCCAAATACACCAAAATACACATTCATTCATCAAAATTACTCGAGAACTCTCCGTAGGGTTTCAAAATAAAAACCCAAGCAACTCAAGATTCAACCGTGGGTTTTTGAAACTAATTGCATATTTGGAATCCCTAGAACGTAGGCTTCAAGAAACACCTATCATATTCGCATATAGAGGTATGTGGGGTTATCCTAAAATCTCATGGGCCTTTCAATTCATGTTTTAAAATAGGGGTTTTGAAACTATGAATATAATTATGTTTTGAACGTTTCTATAATATTGATTTGGTCTTTAGGCCTATTTCCGAATTGATTTGACATATTATATAGGTATATGCATGTGTTTCGAAAAGGTATTAATTTGAGAGCATGAATTACATGGAATCCCTCTCTTGATGTGAATTTATTTTAAATGTTCATATGATGTAAATTATTTGAAAACATCTTGAAAATCAAGACATGAAATATTTTGAGAATTGGTATGATTTTGACTTGAAAATGAGAGGGCTATCTGTGTTGAAACATGTTGAATACAATGGTTGAATGAGAAGAATGATGTGATATTAATGGCTTCCAAGTCGGGTATGACGATACCCTACAGAATATGATATGTGATTGAATCAGATGAAATTTGAATGCATTGATTTTACATGAGATAGGTGGATGTCCGAAGAAGGTGTTTGAGTGAAGGGCTCATCGCTGGAAACCGTGTTTGCCGACATGGGAATTTGGTACCCTGCTTTGTGATCTTGCATACCTGACTTTATGTCATTCCTAAGTTGGGACTATGGTTAGGAACCCTGCTTTGTGATCTTGTGCACTACCATTGGGTCGAGACACCCTGCGATATGAACTTGTGTGTCTTCCCCTCACTTATACTCTAATCTCGGTGGCAATCGAGGTTTGACAGTTGGTGTAAATATGATATTTAGGGTATTCCACCTAGCTCAGCTGCATTACATTATTGTTCAAAACAATACATTACGCCCATGTGTTTTCAAATAATTTGATATGCAACTGCTTTATAATGGCTCTAAACTATATTTTGTAAAAATATTATGTTTTGTTTTGATATCAATACGTACCAATATTTTTGTATTGACCCCCTTCCCTCCAAGGTTCCGAGGCGTAGTCTAGGGGTTCAAATAATCAGTAGATTTCTCAGACAGATTTGCAGAGCCACTTGGTAAGCCTTTTATATTTCGAAAGGCCTGATATTTCGCAGTTTCAGTTATCATTTATTAGTTTTGGGTCTACTGGGGGCCTTGTCCTAGTTTTCAGATAGATATTTATTTTAGTCATATAGTAGAGATTTCGCAGACGTTATAGAGATGTTGTGTTGAGATTGTGGGACATTATTCCCCAATACTGATTTCATATGATTCTTGACCATGTTTTCTTAATATTGTTTATCTTTTGTATTTCTTTTATCATATGAGTTATGTGCATGATTATCAGACAAATAAGGGTGTTTCAGGCCTTTATGGTTCAGAATGCTCATCACGGCCAAGGCCCCGATTTGAGTCGTGACAGTGGGTCTACTTACTTTTAGAATGCATGATTTATGATTATGTACGAAATTAATTTTACTTATTACATTCACCCCTGCATACTCAGTACATTTCATAAGTACCAATTCACACATATGTTTGTGTGGCTACATTGTTTCATAATATAGGTGCCAGTTGTAGCCCATACATCACGATCAGATAGTTGAAGATTCTAGCATGTAGGTGATGAGTTCTCTTACTTCGGGAATTATAGATAGCTTTAATTCATGTACAGTTCATTTACTTCCATGTGTATCGATTAGTTGTAGTTGGAGGTGTGTCCCAGTTATCTATATTCAGTATAGCAGAGGCATCATAGATGTCAGTCAGAGTCAGTCATGTAATTTTAGTTTCATCCTTCAGATTTATCATATTGTAAAGCTTTATCAATTTTGTATCTATTTTACATTTTCAGTATGATTATGTTTCCACATAGCAGAAGAACCATTTATTATGTTATAATTCAGTTGCTTAATAGTATACAAGTTCATGGGTTAGCTTGAGATCACTTGTGGTTTCAAGCACCGTGTGACGACTAGGGGGTAGTATCGGGTCATTAAAAAATCAATCATTTATCATTACTTATAAGTATGCCATGAAAACAAGTAAACAGACATTTATAAAATGAGCAAATATATAATAAAAATACGTCTTAAATCCAATTCAACCTTAACCTACCTCTAACATAGCCTTGCAATACCCTAAATCACTTAATTCTTGCCTTTTCTTACAGCCACATCTTCATCTCGGTCTACAAATAACAAACAAGGAACCATTAAACTAATAATCTACCAATTCATGGCGTTATAAACATAATTCCACTACTTTTAACCATATTCATAACAATTTCTCCATCAAAGGATTTACTACCCATTGTTCACCTAAAATTTCCCATAATTTTGTATTAATGAAGAAACATTTAATCTAGAGAGAATAATCTATCAAATTTGACTTAATAATAAGCAACTCTGACCTCTCTGTCGTTATTCAACACTAGGTCCTTCAACTTAGAATTTACCCAAAATTCCCCACCATGATCAATCTCATGAAATTTTTAAAGATTAAATTAAGTAATATACATTAGCATGGGGGAATTTACTTCTCTCAATATTGAGAATTATCAGGAACTTCAAAAATTTTCCTCTCTAACCCTATATCAATACTTATGAATTGTAGAATAACATTTGTTTAGAAAATGATATTACACTATATCGAGCCTATTACACAAAAATACTTTCTGTTATAGTAGTAATGTTATAGTGGGATCCCACCCATTGCAGTGGTATGACTTAAACTAATCTACCACAATCGTGGACCATATCACACCATATCGAGATGGCTATAATGGCCTTTAATCTAGATATAGAGGCAATAAGGCAGTAACTCAGGGATGTTTTTTTTCGAGACCAAACTAATCAAATTATATGGGCACCTATTCTAATCTACCTAGATAGAAGAAACCTTTCAACCCATTATAAAAGACATGCGGAAGTAAATAAGAAGCAATCAAATACCTTTGTATTATATCTTATTTACAAAACTTTAGATACAACTATGAATACTTTCCCCCAATGAACTAGAATAAACAGGTATAAGAGTTACTATGAGAAGATACAAAATGATACACACAACCCAACTTCTGCCATAGGAACAATGATTGAAGTTATTGGTGATCTTTATCACTTCAATATGAAATATCTACTTATCTTGTAACTAAACTATACCCCAAAAAAGGTTATAGCAAGAGTAGTATCAATACAAATAATGTGTATTGGTAAGCATCATCGACCAACCCAAATTAAATCACATATACATTACGTAAATATTTAGAAGGAAGTATGTAACTTTAGGGTTTATATTGTCAAAGATCACCCATGTCTTAATTGCTTATCTCCTTTAGTGTTTACTAGCCTTACTAATTGTGAGACAACTTTCACTTATCACATTCAACCCTAATCACCACTATCTCACGACATATTTTAGTTGGACCTTATTCGTAATTAATTAAAAATCAAACAATACTTAACCCCTAGAGTTCCTACTCTTAACCACCCATTTAATAATCTTACAAAATACATAAGCTTGTCAATCTATGCTGTATATGCATTAAATCTCTAGTAGATTGTCATTAATTTGAGGCTATGAAAAGTTAAATAGCAAGACAAAAACACCTTGCCTACCCAATTTCAGATATTCAAACCAGTAGATCATTGACAATATCTATACCATAACCACAACCACGAACACCTTTTGATTACTTCAATTCATTTACCACTTAGCGCTCCATAACAAAAACAAATAATTCGTTCAACTGTAAGTCAATATAGAAAATAAACCAAGTAAAGACCATCACTACCAATATCAGACCCAGTTAATAATTTGTTCAAGTCTAAGTCAATATAGACAATATACCAAGTCAAGACCATCAGTACCAATAGTAGACCCAGTCAACAAACCATGACTAACCAAAGTAATCAATGTTAATAGAACTATGATATAATGATAAATTGTACTATGTATCAAATACACCAATAAGTAGACAATAAATAAATATATGTCATTCTTTTGTAACTTAGCCCATAATAGGCAAGTATCCATTCCAACAACATCTACATTAATAATCATATACCCTAGTTCACTCAATAAATTAATTATAACAAGTATACATATAAGCATGATTCACCTAATAAACCAAATTTAACAAGTCAACAATACAATTATAATAACTCCATAAGGAACCTGGCCCCCTCAAGAAACCAAATATAATATCAGATAATACATAGACCTAGTTTGCTCAAGAACTAATATGCTATAGTACTACTACTAATACTACTACTAATAATAATAATAATTAAACAATAAACTTGTTTTACTTGAGGAACCGTCACTCTCTCCAATACCTATATACACATGAGAAGGATCATATGATCGCCCACTAGCCATTACCTATAGGGGATGAGCTCTAATATATGTACCAAAATCTCAGACATCTAGTCCCATCAAATCATGTATTATCCAATCTCATAAAGATTACAAAATTCTAGAATATGTCAGAATAATAATATAAATTCATCAAGATGCCCAAATATTGGTACATCCCACAATAATAATAAGTGTTACAATAAATCACAACCATAATATAACAATAATCACACTTGTAAATCAAATAACTTTTAATATACTTTCATTGCATATGATAAACACTTAGAAATAAAATAATTGTTCATTTTTCTTGAAATTTATTCAATAGGAATACGAAGAAATAATGATCATACATATATAAACAAAGTGGCTTTCTGCCATATTAAGCCCTTACCTATAATTTGTACCTTAGTTCTAACTTGGTTAGGAGATGTAACGTCTCATATTAACCTCTGCACCTATGGTCTGCACCATAATTCACCCAACCTTCATCCTAACATTGGTAACTTACAAAACTTTCATTCCTCTAGTCACTATAATATATTCATCATAATCGACCAACACTAGCCATCATTGGTTCCTCAAAATCTTCCAACACCAACCACCTTTGATTAGGCATTTAACTGGGTTCCAAACTAGTTTTCGAGTACAACACCCTTTTTTATCATACAAGGGAAAATGACCTAAATAACACCGCATATTCAGTAACTGAAAAATATTAATATCACAAGAAATAACAAATTCCCATCAAAAAACTATTTTTCCCTTTTTGTCCATACAAACACTGTGACCTGTAAGCTTAAGGATGAAATCTCATCTTAATTTATGACATGTCATGCTTTCTAATTCATGTTAAAATACTTAATTAATCTAGCCTACCTAGATACCAAGTAGTTGTTATAGAGGCAGGAACACACACTTTTGACTCTGTGCTAGTAATTTTTGGTGTGAATTCTTCAAAAAAATCATGGATGTTACCCAATTTGGGTGTATTTTCCCCCTCTGAATTGCTCCACGGATCCTTGAAGTAATCTAAGGGTCTTTTAGAAACCTCCTTCATCCTTTATACAACTAAAAAAGAGAAGAAAGATTAAATAAAATGAGGTCTAATCTTTTCTTTCAGCATCACATTGTAGCAGCCGATCGGGAACAATCATGATGACGATATAGCAAGAAAATTCCTACTATAGTGGGATAACGTCAACCCTATCTGACAAAGACAACAAATTTAGACAAAATATGGAAAGACCTAACAATTAATCATTATATCTAGACTAAGCTAGAAGTTGATGAAATCACACCATGAAATTCTTTCCAATATTCAAGAAGTGGTTCGTAAAGAAATAAAAGAAATAACCCTAAGCAAACATCGGAGACACACAATATGCAAAATCTAACTAATCCTAATATGAAAAACATAGGACTATTTATACTAGTATTCCAAAATAGTAAAATTTCAAATTTGAACAAATAAAAAATATGAACAAATTAAAAATATGACAAAATTATAAAAATGATAACCACTTGATCCCTTTATCATCTCATAGTCTATCACCATGTTTTATAGATCCATTTGAGCTTGTTATGTATTTTAAAAATTCTTTTGATGATCCTTCCATAATAATTAAATCCTTTATGGGTCATTAAAAGCTTTCATAATCAAGATAATTGATATCATGACTTTTGCTATCAATGTCCATCTCGATTTGCATTATTCTTTCTTTGTTGTAAAGAACTCATCCTCAAATTCATGCCTTTAAAAAAAGAGTGAACAACTAGATAAAAAATTATCGAAGTCCTTTAACAAAATTTCAATTCTATTATATGCATCCCTTGGATCAAAAATCAATTAATCCTCTAAGAACATCAAAAATTACTATATGCGTATTCAAAAACATCATATAAGAAATCATCACCCCAATATGATAATGATCTGATACATCTGAGGTTGTCACATAACCTCCATATACACCTATCAAGCTCAGATCCTGAAGTACACAAGGGGTATTCTGCAACCCATATATTATCAAATAATTAATACCAATACCAATCCAATATATATAACTCCTCTCTAGCGCATGATATTCGATAGAGAATTTTTAAAGGTGTTATATTTCCATTAAAAACCAGTCTTTCCCCATTTGTACCAATGCCATATGAATTTATATATCATATGCGAATGTAATTATTACATTCAAACCAAAATAAGAATTTCAATTCTAAACAATACATAAGCATGTGAGCTAAAATCAATTTAATAGGCCAATCATCCATGATCTAATATGGTCTATGTACCAGTAGTGTAAGATATGCAATAATATGGTATTTATCTCGTATGAATCCCAACTAAGGAACTTTCTACCAAGAAGAAAACAACCAAATATATACGCACAAGGCCAACAACACCATATAAGACCCTCACATGGATCACACATAGCAAGTAATGTCTTAAACCATAACTAACAATAATATAGTCCCATACAAGAGAACATAACATTAATAACACCATTTTTATTTTTAATACCCATACCCATAGAATGCTTTTACATCATTATTAACTACCCATCAAAGTCTGAAGAAAGTTAATTCATACCCTACCTCAAATAAAGAATATTCGGTCCAAAAGACTTCAACATGGATCCTATCCCTTTCGAACAGTCTCGATATCAACTAAAATATTTAAAAATAGAGTCTACGTGTTAAATGAAAGCCAATGATACAAATATTGTCCATTTTTAGTCAAAATCAAAATGAATCCCCAAAAAGAATTTTCTAAAAAGAAGAGATAAAACAAAAATTTTAGTTCAGAAATACATTACCTATAATTAAAGAAAGGAATACAATAAAACCCAAGTGAAAACAGATTAAAAATAAAGTTTATATTTGAAGAAAACCACTTTGGCCATTCAAGCCAAAATTCTAAAATTTCACTTTGAAAATTATTTTTGAAAAGCTTTAGATGACAATAATCAAAGTAAAATAATTGAAATAAAGATTTGGAGCTTACCCAACCTTGAAAATATAATAAATCACCCAAAAACACTAATACTCGAAACTAAAAGTCTAAAATATGGTAGAAAATAGAGAAAAATATTTTTTTATATTGTACCAACATTGACCGCTAAAGTGGTCAAGTAATTCTTTAGAGTACCTCTGTGTGTGCTAGTCTACTAAAGAGGATGAAGGGACGCTTTAGTGGCCACTACTAAAGTGGAAAAAGCCTGCTAAAATGCTCTTTTCCAGCCGAAGTCAGTCGTTACTGAGACCAAAATGATGCTTTCACGTCCACCACTAAAGCATCCAAAATGGTGTTTAGCCATTGGACTAGCAGAGTGGTGCACTGCATGGACTAGAAAATTTTTTAAGTCTTCGTTAACCCTTCAAGATTCATCAAAAATCCCGAGAACGCAAAAAAAGTAAGGGACCCTATTAAATTTGATGCTCCAAACTCAATGGAGATATCAAATTTTTTAAAAACTTTGTTTACAAAATTGAACCTTGAGACCTAATTTCACAAATTTCCAAATCGAGGATAGAAATGAGATACAAAAGCCATAAAATCACAACAACCATGTTACTAGTCAAGAATTGACGTTCCTAATCAACTAGCATAGTCTATTTTATCATTTGGTGCACAAAATAATTAATATTGATCACAGACAACTATAAAGCCTTATAACCTCCAAAAATCACAAACTTAAAGAAAATACACCATAATGCATTGGAAATCATGTCAATCATCCCCACACCCCAGAAATAACACGTAGCAACCGTTGTAACAAGTAAAATGGACAAATTACACTAAATATATATAATTCACAAAAAATACATCAATACAAATTCTCACATTATTAGTAGGCAAAAATTTTGTCTTGAACTTTAACTCCACTAGTGGAGTAAAGTCAAGATAGAGTAAGTAATCGCTACCTTCAATGAGACACACATCACCACCAAAATCATGAATTTCATCAAATAAAATCAAAGTAAAATCAGAAATCTCACTTTTATCTTTATCAAATAGAGATGGAGTGTTATATTTCAAATCTTCATTCTTTTTTAAAATAACCGACAACACTCCACCCATATTTTTATTATATAATACTAATTTGGGGAAATCATAATCTAAATCAAAGATCCATAAAAACTTTTAATTAATTTTATTATTTTATCATAAATTTTTACCTTTAAAACTGATAAAATCCCTTTGGTCAAAGAGATTCATGAGTAGCAGAACCTTAAAATTTCTACTATTATGGTTGAACATTAATGTTGTGGCTTGAATATCATATTATCTATTTCAATTTCTATGTACTGATTTTCTAATTCATTCTATCTTTAATTATTTGTTTGATTTATCACCTTGAGAATATTAACAAATGCTTGTTTGTAGGAACTGAATTAGGGAATGACAAGTGCAAAAAAAGGAGATAGGGCTAGTTTGTGAACCTTCTAGTGTTCCAAATAAAATCAATTTGTCAATAAGGAATGAAATATATCATGTGACCTAGCTTAGTTGATACAGATAATATCTTAATTTACTTCACTATTGGCCATTAATAAAATAAATATACGGATTAGAAATAGTCACGTCGTATTATACTTGTTGGAAAATCGTAACGCCCCAATTTTCTAGAATCAAAATGCCATACGGTGCTCATGATCCCGAAGTATCACAAGCCAACTCTCTACTTATATATGTACCTGAGCACTACATAATGTAATATAGTAAATGCATAAAACTGGCAAAAACTTGCCATAAGGTTCAAATATCTGAAAATACTCAATACTGAAAACTGAATACTAATACATCCATTCGAAAAGCCTCTAAACATGTTTGAACTATGGAGTTGATGGGACATGTCCCCAACTAAATCCGTCTACTAAAAATAAACTGATTCTAATACCATAATAAAATAAGGATTATCCTAGAATGGAGAAGACTCAGTGCTACATCTACTGCTGCTGACTAAGTTTGGACTGCTAAAGGTGCTCTACATCTCGCACCTCTGAACATGTGTTATAAGACACCATAGCATAAGATAAAAGTATGCATCAGTACTTTGAATGTACTTTTATGCTAGATGAGGTAAGGCTAAATGCAAGGGCTTATGCATGAACAGTTACTTATCTAAATAACATGAGAGTACTGAAGGAAGACATATATATGAATGCATATACCAAAATTAGAACCGTAGTAACACTGAATACAAACTCTGCATATGTGTTTTTGAATACTGACTTACTAATGACTGAGTCAACTAGTACTCATGTCTGAGTTTACTAATAGTAAGTAATTGAATAACTGAGTCTATTGAGATTGATATCTAATCTTGCTAATACTGATATTGATTTATTCTATCTGAGATCAAGCCTATATAATGGGTGACCTTTGAGTCTACTAATAAAGAATATGTCTTTCTGAATCTGAGATCAAGCCTATATAATGGGTGATCCCTGAGTCTACTGATATTGAATATCATTTTCTGAATTTGAGGTCAAGCCTATATAACGGGTGATCTCTGAGAGGTAGTCAAGCCTAGGATAATGGGCGACTCATTAGTGGACTTCTATTTTTGAGACAAAATCTAAAACTGAGACTATGAGAGGTATTCATCTAACTGACATGCCCCTACTAGCTAGTTCGGGTCAAACCTTGACCCAGTTTGAAATGTGTCAGTACCGTGCCATAGGTAAAGACACTTCTCTCTGAACCTAGGATGTCATGCCTAATATAATGGGTGACACTTGGTTGGATCCAAGCCTAATTTAACAGGTGATTCCTAGGAGGTAGTCAAGCCTAATATAATGGGTGAATCCTCATCCTGTATTGGCTACGTAGTTCTTGAGGTATAGGGATTGCTACTAAAGACTCTGCCTAAATAATGGGGAAGCTTCTATCCTTTCCCTCGCTCGGTGCTGAATCCTACTCCCAACTGAATAGACACTGAACTAATTCTTAGACTGTACTAGACTAAGCTAAATCTGTTACTAATCATACTTATTAATTGAGTTAAGATGAGTTCACTTGGTTCTTCTATCTGATGGAATACTAATGAATTCTTGTTATCTGACTGAATGATACTGAGTTATTAAGTGAGTTCTTAATTGATTACTTGAATTTTACCAAGGTCTGAACTGAACACTTGAATACTACTAAGATCTGAGCTTAGTAATGAACTAAAGTTGAAAGGTTAATGATACTTTGATTACTGAGACTTCTTAAGTTCTGTAACTGTCTGAGAGTACTGAGTTCTGTAACTCACTGAGTTCTAAGAATCATGGCTTCATTGAGATTATCATCAAAACTAATACGAGCTCTAAACTTACAGCTAAATTATCGGGTATAAATACCCTTAAGACTCGATAATATAAAACTAAAACATAAACATTCTTGAATAATCATGATCATAGATATTCATTCACCATTACAATCATTAAAGCATCTCTTCAAGCACTTAGAAATCATAAACATGTGATAGTATAGGGAGACATGCTATTGGTTCATACTCCATTCAAAAATGTCTTTCAACAAATATTTAACATGCATTGAAGAGCATATAGTTGGTCGGTTTCATGATAACATGTCACAATTCATTTATTAAGGCTTTTCAGCAAATGTTTGGCATGCATGAGTTTGCACACAACATGCTATAGTGGCTCTAATTCCTTCACATAAGCAGTTTATCAAACATATGGGGAGAATGCTTTTGTTATTCAATAATTTCTACAATCAATTAACATAAATACATCACTTAACATGCTACTTGTAAGGGTTTATCATTAACACATATGATTCATCACATACTAGAATCAACTCTTGAGATTTTGTAAACAAAACATGAATTTAACTCAATAATAACATAAAGTTTAATTTCAATTCACATGAATCATGAAAACTCATAAATATAAGATCTTTGAATTTAGAAAAATGAGTCTTAAACATCTTGAATGGAAGGAACCCAAGAATCAAAATCTAACATACATTGTTACATGATTCTAGAAAAATTTATGGAGGAATCTTGATGACTTGGGTCTTGGATTAGAGACCCTATGTCTTGCTCTTGAAGAAAATTGAGAGAAACAAACAATATTTGGGTGTAAATATGTTGAATCTCATGTAAAAGAGTATATACAGGGGTTGGGAAAAGACCTTTTCTGCCCTTGGAATTAAAATTAGAAACTAGAAAAATCTTGATTTTACATCCTAGCGCGACGCGCCATAATCACGCTAACTTACTGGAAATTGGACTATTGGAAAATTGAGCCTTGGCGCGATGCGGTGAAAATTGTGTTACCACCTTGGTTTCAAACTTGAAAGACACCGTGATGTGGTGGAATCGCAGAGGCTCACTAGAATTTGATAATTGTCAGTTTGACTGGCTTCACGATGCGCTAAAGTGCCAGGTGGCACACTAAATCACTAAAATGGCTCTAACTCTTGGCACGAGTGTTGGATTTGGATGAATTTGGTATTGACGGAAATCTTATTCAATTCTCTAAATGATAAAAAGTTGATATAGGGAAATTCTACATGGTTTAAAATATTTCTTACTTTGGAAGTCACTTCTCAATCTTTTATGACTGGAATTACACTTCACTTGACACGCTCTAAGGCTCAGACTATGAGAGAACTTTTCGGGGTCTTAAAATATCTCCCCCTTGAAATATTTGTCCTAGAATGAGACTGATTTAGCCAAGAATTCTAGAAGGCTGAACATATTTACTGGACATGAGTATGAGAAACATGACTATATGACTGGAAGTACTGATATACTTAGATTCCATACTGTACATGAATATCTGATGCATGAAATACATGATTGAAGCTACTCATAAACTGAATTCTCAAAATAGAGATGCATATCTAATGCATGGATGCGTAACTGAGTTGATCGCATGAATGCAAGATTGAATACACTTAAAAGCTAAAATTTTCCTATTAAACATGCATATCTAATGCATGAATACTTAACAGAACTTTCTTTTGAATGCTTGACAAATTATGCAATGATAATTGGTTTTAACTTCGTAAGAAGAGTCTGAACATGCAACTGAATAAGTCTAAGGACATTAAAGCATCATAATATTATACGGTATATCCCCCTTAGAACTCTATATCTCTCTAAGAATGCTTACTTCACCGACCTACTTTAGAAAATTGAGGCGATGCATAAGGTATCTACGAACTTGATCATAACTAAAGATCTAGGAGCTGAACCTAATGCATGACTCATAAACTTAACTTATCTTGCAACTTCTAGGACTTTGTACCTTGGAATAATTATCATTACTTGAGATTTCAGATACCATGAATAGATGGAAAGATAAGAAAACAAACTACATAGATCTGACTGTCTGATTGCTAAACTGACTTGTTGGCTTTATTGACTAACTCATGCTGAAACTTATACTTAACCGAAGAACTTTTTCTGCACTTTTTCAACTATACTCTCTTTTTTATCTTTATGTCATCACTATAAGTCTGAGAATACTTTACTAAAATCTGAACTGAACTACAATTAATCTACTATAGAGTCTGGGGCATAATAATGCACATGAAGGATAAATTTATCCGGAAAGTATGCACCTGAAAGTATAAAACTCACTGCTAATACTATCTTCTGGAATACAAATCTTAGCATTCTTTAGTTTTTGCCATCATTATCACATGCCTACACCCCTTTTCAACACATACTTGTCTCACTAAACACAACATCTGCTTCTGTTTCTTCATAGACTACTAAGATCACATCTTCTGACTTGCATACACACCTTTCTACTTAGTTCAAATTAACAAACTTAAAGTCTTGCATGCACTGTTCAAGCCTTCTGAAATCTCTTAAAGGTGTATATATAGAGCAACTTACACATCAACATGACATCCAAGCCTATTTTTATGACCAGAGCCTCATGTAAAGCAAGCATGCAACACTGTTTCCTTAATACAAAACACTTACTCTTTCCCAACTAACCAACTTCCTAACACTAAGGAGGGTTTACTGAAAGCTTCAGAACATGGGAGCCTAAAGTATGAATGGGCACTATACTAAATTGGGCACATAACTAAAGTCTCGAGATTTAACTAAGAACAAACATAAAGATGAAATACTCATATATACCCGTAACTATATAAGGAGAACTTTCCTGATCTTGTTTGGATTGAAGTGCATAGAGTCAGTTCTGAAGCTGACCACTGGTGGTAATAGGAGTGGCACCCTGCTGAAGCAAATCTCTACCCTTCTGAGATAGTACTCTACACTCCTGCATTATGTGGCCTGGCTTACCGTGCCCTAAACATACATCACTTCCCACTCTATAAACTCTCTTATGGTTCCTACCATATTCTCGACAAGGTGGATTAGTACGAACACCCTTCCCATGCCTTCAGGACCTAGAGTATGATCCTTTCACTCGATTGACATCCTTAAACTCAGTTACTATTGCCCATACTAAAAGCTGAACTGGTGTTGTGAATCTCTGATAGAACGGGTACTACTTCTTGATCTTGGCATAGAGTTATTTACTATAGCCCTCTTATTCACCCTACGCTCCCCTCCCTCATTATGATGAGTGCAAGTCAAAAGCCTAGATAGGACAATATTTTACAAATTTTTCTGAGCAACTTCTGCATAAGCTAAGGTAGTAAAAGCATCTATGAATTCTACATTAGAAATAAGCTCATCCAGGGGATTTTCTTTAACGGGCTGAGGAGCTGACTGGTTTTCATTACTTCTTTTGTTATCTTCTCCAGAAGACATGTTTTGTAAATAAAAGAGAGACACAGATTAGACTGAGGGTTTAACTTGAGCTCAAGTTCACTCACATGACATTGATACTGATAGAAGGTAAACTATTCCTAAAATATCTTATAATGTCCTATACATAAATGTGGCACGCAATATACCCAAGCATAAGACTCTACTATATGTGGCTTTTAGACTTCCTAGGTCACTATTAAACCTTAGGCTTTGATACTATATTTGTAACACACTAATTTTCTAGAACTAGAATTCCACACGGTGCTCATGATCTCAAAGGATCATAAGCTAACCCTCTACTGATATCTTTACCTGAGCACTGCATAATATAATATAATAAATGTAGAAAACTAGAATAACCTTGCAATAAGGTTCAAATATCTACATTACTCAATACTTAAAACTGAATACTAATACAATTATTCAAAAAACTGCTAAACTTGTCTGAACTGCAGAGTTGATGGTATATATCCCCAACTAAGTTTGTCTAGTTAAATAAACTGAGTCTAATACCATAATAAAATAAGAATCATCCTTGAATGAAGAGGACTTACTTCTACGTCTACTGTTTTTGACTGAGTCATAATTGCTAAGGGTTCTCTGGATCTCACACTTCTGAACCTATGGTATAAGACACCATAGTGCAAAAGAAAAGTATGCGCCAGTACTTTGAATGTACTTGTATGCTAGATGAGGTAAGGCTAAATGCAAGGGCTGATGCATGAACAATTACTTATCTGAATAACATAAGAGTACTGAATGAGGACATATATATAAATGCACAAACCAAAATTGGAATTATAGTAACACTTAATACAAACACTAAATGATAGTTTCTAAATACCAACTTACTAATGACTAAGTCAACTAGTACTAATGTCTGAGTTTTCTAATACTAAGAGACTGAATAGCTGTGTCTATTGAGATTGATGTCTAATCTTACTGATACTGATACTGATTTATTATACCTGAGATCAAGCCTATATAATGGGTAACCTCTGAGTTTACTAGTAATGATGTTCGATACTTGATAAACTAAATCTTAGATCAATCTTATATAATGGGTGATGCCTGAGTCTACTGATATTGAATATGATTGTCTGAATTTGAGATCAAGCCTATATAACTGGTGATCCCTGAGTCTACTAATATTGAATATGGTTTTCTAAAAATAAACTAAGTGAAAGATAGGAATTCTGATTCCGAACCTACGTTATAAGTCAATATAGAACAAAAGAGAGTATGCGATTAATACTTTGTACTGGTATATGAGATAGGAAACTAATTGAGATATATATATACTGAACATGTATGCATGACCATAAAAATCGAATGTCATATAAAGTATAAATATATGTTTTGTATCTGAACAACTGATTACTGAATACTAAACACTTGGTTATGTGAACCTAAAATGAATATAATCTGAATATGAAACTATAATTATCGGCTATAACAATAACCAAAATGCCCCAATCTGAGCTAATTGGGGTCCAATACGTGACCTTAGTTTGAAAGGTGTTCGTTCATTAGCAAGGGTACCAACGCTTGCTGGCATGGATCCATTAAACTGATGTCTCAAAGGACTTGGGTATCAGTCCTCTTCTGGTAGGTAATGCTTATTAGATTGTCAGTCATGTACTGAAGGGTAACCCTTCATAACCTACACTAGCAACATAGTTCTCTTGAGAAAAATGGGAATCATTTTATTTTTTGAAGTCTATGAGGTTATAAGGTAGTTTTCATCAACTAATAATTGATGTTGGGGTACCCAAAGGACGTGGATTTGGGGTTAAAAGGGGTGAAACTTCCAAAAAAGCCCTTATTAAAAATGCACAGGAATTTTGATTCCAATCACTAAGACTCACCTCACGACTATTTATGACTAGTCACAAGTTATGGTTTATGTCGTAACCGGAAACCCTAAGTCTGGGGTGGTTTCTTCTATAACTA
The DNA here is from genome assembly GCF_002878395.1 of Capsicum annuum. Taxonomy (NCBI): domain Eukaryota; kingdom Viridiplantae; phylum Streptophyta; class Magnoliopsida; order Solanales; family Solanaceae; genus Capsicum; species Capsicum annuum. Next base: position 113,677,277 of record NC_061116.1, on the reverse strand, counting down.
TGACCTTTCCCTATAACTCATTACGACTGACTTTTAGTCATTAGGTAGAGTCATATTCTGAGTCTAGATTCTTGGATTCATTATTGGTCATGCTATGGGTCCATGCAATTTCTCATCATGTCTAACTACGAGAAATATTCTAGACTCGTAACTACTAGAACAGATTCTTGGTTAAACACTATTGTAACTATGAGTCCCTGATAGCGACTGGTAATGTCTGATCATGAGTCTTGGAGTATAATTGTGGTTGCTTGGCTTAAATTAAAAGTTCTTTCTATTGTGACTACGATTTCTTTTAATGTCTGATTATGGGTTTTTATATGGTCATAGACACTGGTAGTTGACTTACACTTAAAGGGAAAATTACATTACTTCTTTCCACGATATCAGATCGAGGCAAGACTTATAGCATTGGAAAGCCAACTTAGTGGCCTAACTTTTGATGGGTTTAAAGCTTGAAATTTTAGGGTATTATAATATCACTCTTTGGGATCATTCATCCCCAAATTAAAATGTCTGAGCTAGGGTACGAGGATAAACTGAGATCATGCACAGAACACTTATGAGCTGAATCATGACTAAATATCTGGATCTGAAACATGATGGATAGATTAAACTGAACTCATGAATGCATACTATGAAATAACGATTGTTGGATAACTGAGACTGAAAATGAGAGAATTACTTAATTTAGGAAACCATTACCTCATGTTAAATCTAGATTCTAAAAGAAAAATAGGGGTACTTAGCTCATATATTAGCTTCTACTTCCCAATTGTAATACCCCGCAAAGTCCTCTTCTAGTCTGAGCCTTAGTGCGTGTTCAGTAAAGCGAAAATCCAAGCCTAAATATTTCAAAAATATCTTTCTAAGTATGAAATACTTTGAATCATGTTGGATTTCCCTAATTTCTACTTATTACCATGTAGAGCATTGAATAAGATTTCCATCGATACAAAATTCGCACAAATCGGACACTTGGTGAAAAGTTAGAGTCATTTTAGTGAGACAGTGTGCCACCTGGCACTTTAGCACGTCGCGGAGCCAGCCAAAATGGCAATCGTCAAAATTCAGTGAGCCTTCGCAATTATGGAACATCACGCCAAGGCTTAATTTCAAAATTTGTCAATTTCCAGGGAGCTTCTGTGATTCCACCACGTCGCAGTATAGTTCCTGTTCGTAATCAAGTGGGCAATACAATTTCCACCACATTGCGCAGTCGTGCAGTTTCCTAATTGTCCAAAATAAAGTGAGCTTGTGCAATTATGGCGCGTCGCACCAGCATGTAAAATTAGGGATTTTTGAGTTTAATTCCGAGGGATTTTTGGTCTTTTCCCCTTTTTCCCAGCCACTATAACTACCCGGCCAAGGGATCTTAGCCTCATTTTTCTCTTTCACTCCAAAAACTAGGGTTTCCAAAATCAAAACCCTCTCTTTTTCTTCAACAAAAAAAAGAGAGTCAAGATAAAACAAGAAATCTCTCCAAAGGCCTTCAAGAAAAGTATTTTCCCCAAGTATGTAGATTTTGATTCTTGGGTCGCTTTCATCCAAAAAGCTCAAGTACTCTTTTCTAAAACTTAAAGATTCTATATTTATGAGTTTTTAATGAATCATGTGAGTTGCAATTGATGTTACATGTGTTGTTGAGTTATGATTTATGTTTTTTTACAAGATTCATGATCTTTGAGCTTAGTATGTGGAATTCATGTGATATTTGTGATAAACCCTCTTGAAGTTGTTTTCTATGTGATGTGTTTAGGTCTTTTGGGTGTAGAAATAGTGGAATAAGCGAAGCATGTCCCCTATAGGTTTGATAAAAAACTTAGGTGAAGCATAAGGGCCATTATAGTATATTAAATAGGAAACCCCAAATTGGGAGCTAGTCCTTGCATGCCTAGTGTTTGATAAAATACCTTAGTGAGTGGAAAGTGCTATGATAGTATGAAATCCCCAAGTAGGTGTAAACCCGTATTTGATTAGTGTTGTTGAATGACCTTAGTGAACAAATAGAGAAATGATGGTCGTAAATTCCCTAATTATGTGCTCTCTGATATATGCTAAGATTTTAATAAATACTAAGTGTTTAGCAAGTAAGTTGAGACGTGATAGTATAAGGTTTTACACAAATCATGTGATGTATAAATACATGTCAAGACTGATTTATGTGTGAAGTAACTGAGGTAAGACCTTGTTGAATGGATTATGATCTAGTCGCATATTTTCCCTACGCTATTATATGTTTATGTTCCCTAAATGTTCGAAGTGATTCCTTTCTGATTGTGATGATGAGTAGGTGTTTGTGATCCGTACATGTTTGAAGTGATATCTTAATGATTATGAGGATGAACATATGATATGATTCCTGAATACTTGAAGAGATGCTTTGATGATAATGATGATGAATGTATGACTGTGATGATGAATGAATGATTGTGATGATGAGGATGAATGAATGGTTATGATGATGGAGGAATGATTATGCTTTATCTTATGTATCGAGTCCTAGGGGTATTTACACCCGAAAATTTAGCTGTTGTCTAGTGCCCGTGTCAGTTTCACGATAATTCCATTCGAGCCATGATTCTTAGAATTCAGCGAACTATAGAACTTTGTATCCTTAGACAATTACAGAACTTAAGACATCTCAGTAATCTTAGATACCTCTATAATCTCCGTATCGCAAGTAATCTAGCCCCAGTTTTATGATCGGCTCATATCTAATAGTATTCAAGTGTTCAACTCTAATTCCAAATGCGATTCGAGTAATATATTCAAGCTTTTTATAGTTAATTAGATTCCACGATTTAATACCATTTCCGTCAGATATGGAACTAAGTGATCTTATGGTAGCTTAGTCAGATATTTTGATAAACATGATCAGTCTCAGATTCAATTTAGTTGTGTTCATTTAAGATTTCAGTCAGAGTCTTTCCGTTAGGAGTAGAAACTAGCAACAAGCGAGGGAAGGGATGGCAGCTCCTCCTTTCAAAGAGAGAGAGGTCAGAGTCGTTAGTAGCATTCCCTGACCTCCAAAACTGTGTAGACAGCGCAAGATTTAGGAGTCACCATCAGGAAAAAATGGTCACTTCCAGAGAGAGTATTTGACTATTATATTGCCTTAGGTTGACTTTCTGGTAAGGGTCATCCACTAGAGGGGATTGACCAGAGAGAGGTCTTTACCCATGGCATAGTATTGACACCCTTCCAACTTGGGTTATAGGTTGGACCCCACCTGTGGTAGGTTGGGGCATGTCGGTTAAGTAACTAGTTCCCATAGTTTTAGATTATGTTTCAAATTTAGTCTCAATATAAATCTTCAAAAATCAGGGCTGTCAGATACAGTCATCTATCTCTATTAGGAACTCAGATAGTTCCATTGATTCATGGACCATCCGTCAGATAGGCTTAGTCTCATATACAGTTATTTGAAAACACATTCAGAGATATGCCACCATATAGGCATGATCATAGTCTAGGTCTTATTGAGTATTATTGTTGTCAGATTCAGATATGATCATTTCCCTACCATTGATAAATGCTTCGTTAATCATCCGTTAGAGAGGTTGATCTTTAATTTTTTCAGTCGATAGCAGTAAGCTTAGAATTCAGTCATCGATGTAAGTACATCCAGTTTCTTAGTCATCAGTATCAGATGAGTCAGTGTCTCAGTAACTTAGTGTCAGTACTATGTTCAGTCTGTAGTTAGGCAGTATATGAGTTTCAGTCTCTAGAGTTGTGACGATTGTGACTATCGTCTATGCATTCATGTATGTGTATGTGTTCTCATGTGGCATTTTCATAATTATTCAATTTAGATATTATGTATGCATGAGCCCTTGTATTTAGACTTACCCCATCTATATACTCAGTACATCCCTGTACTGACGCATTTGTGCTATGGTGTTTTATTTGGCACCATAGGTTCAGAGGCACAGGATACAGAGTATCCTCAGCAGTTCAGTCCCAGCCAGCAGCTTTAGCCATGAGTCCTCTTCTTTCTAGGATGAATCTCAGTTTACTATTATTGCATCAGACTTTGTTTATATTTCCAGTAGACGGAGTTAGTTGGGGACCTATCCCTTTAACTCCATAGTTCAGATAGTTTAGACACTTTTCAGATGGATGTATTAGTATTCAATTTTGACTTTTAAGTATTCATAGATGTGTTGAACCTTATGGCTAGTTTCTGTATTTACTTCAGATATTATGTAGTGCACAGGTATAGATACCAGTAAAGGGTTAGCTTATGGTCCTTCGGGGTCATAAGCACCGTGTGATGTCTCGAGATGGGATCTCAGGGCGTTACACCAAGTATCTCCATCAACTTTCTGATTTCTCCATAAAGCTTTCACTTAAGGAACTTCTTTATTCCTGAACCTACAAATCTGACGGTCAAGGATCTTAACTGGAACTTCTTCATAAGAGCAGCTATCAGCCATACCCATACTCTCTAAAGGAATGAGTGAATCTAGATCACTAATGTATTTCTTTAGCGAAGAGTCATGGAATATCGGATGCGCTAATGCTAACTCTACAGACAACTCTAAATCATAAGCTACATTTCCAAAATAGCTCAAAGTCATATATGGGAAAAAATAGCAGCGTCTAAACTTCCCTTTCTTACCAAATCTCCTCACCTCTTTCATTAATAAATTTTCAACTACTCTAAATCACCAATATCAAACTCAAGCTCCCTCTTTCTCATATCTGCATAGGATTTTTGTCAACTATAGGTTATCTTTAACCTTTCTCAAATCAACTAAACAATCTCTGTTGCCTCATACATTTAGTCTATCCCTATTAAAGTAGCTTCACAAACCTCAAATCAACCAATAGGATACCTACACCTCCTCCCATATAGACCCTCAAATGAGTCATTAGAATATTAGAGAGATAACTGTTATTATAGGCAAACTCAATACGAGATAAGTGATCATCCTAACTACCCTTGAAATTTATAACACAAGCCCTCAGCATGTCCTCTAAGTCTGAATAGTCCTCTACTTGACCATCTATCTAGGGTGAAACACCATACTGAATAAACTTGGGTATCAAGAACTATCAGAAAAGACATCGAAAAATGAGACTAAACTGAGTACCTTTATCTAAAATATTGGTCAATGGGACTCTATGGAACTTTAGCAAATTCCTGATATAAATTCTACTGTATTTCATGGCAAAATATAAAGTACAGACTGGCAAGAAATGGGCTGACTTGGTAATTGTATCCACAAACCACAAAGTAGAACCATGTTGATGAGGCATATGAGGTAACCCTATAACAAAGTCCATATTTTACCACTTCCCACTTCCAAGTGGGATACTGAAATCCCTGAAGCATACCACTAGGCTTCTATTTCTGAACCTTAACTTATTGAAAATTTGTACTCTTAGCCACGAATTCTGCAATATCCTTCTTTATACCATTCCACCAATAGATTTCCAACAAATCAAGGAACATCTTAATGGCTCCTAGGTAAATTGAATACGACAAACTATGCATCTCTGCTAATATTTGCTTCCTCAAAGTATCTATCTACGACGCACATAACCTGCCATTAATACGAAGTATATCATCTCTTCCTTAGGAGAAACCTTGACTCTCTGATCCCAAATAACCTCTTTCAACCTAACTAAAATTGGATCTATTTCTAGCTTCTCTTTTACCTCAGAAACCAAGGAAGATTCCAAACCATTCTTAACATATACAATACCTTCGGATGAAACAACCAACCAAACACCTAATGTAGCATGCAGATGGACCTCACAAACTTAACTCTTTCTTATTATACTTAACATAGGAAATACCATTGATAATCTACTAAGGGCATCAGCCACATCATTAGCCTTACTCAGATGATATAGAAAACTCATATCATAGTCTTTTAAAAATTCTAGCCTCCTTCTATAATGAGGATTTAGATCTGTCAGCATAAATACATAATGTAAACTCTTGTAATAAGTAAACACATCAACATGACCTATAAATGTAATGCCTCCAAATCTTTAGGGAAAAAACAATTGTTGCCAACTCAAGATCGTGAGTCGGGTAGTTCTTATAATGAGGTTTGACCTTCTAGAGGCATATGCTATAACCTTTTCCCGGTATATCAACACATAACCAAGACCAACTCTTGGAATATGTGGTACACTACAAAGCCATTTAATACCTCTTGTACGATCAAAACTAAACTGGAAGTGAGTCAAGTCTTCATCTTCTGAAACCTTTTCTCATAGGAATTGAAAAACTAAAATTTTACTTTCTTTCTAGTCTATACGAACATGGGAGAAGTAATAGAGGAAAATACCAAAATAAATAATTTTTAGTAATTGGCTAAACCCAAGAAACTCTTGATATTAAATGGAGGGATAGGTCTAGGAACGTTTTGTACTACCTCGATCTTTTGAGGATCAACTCGAATGCCATCACCAAAATTGATGTGGATGAGGAAACAAACTTATTTCAACAAGAATTCACACTTTCTGAGCCTAGCGAATAACTGGTAAACCTTAAGGGTCTATAAAACAATCCTCAAATGGTCTGCGTGTTCACTTTCACTATGAGAATAGATGAGGAGGTCATCTATGAAAACTATGATGAATATGCCTAAGTACTTCTTGAATACTCTATTCTTCAAGTCCATAAAAGTTGTAGAAGCATTCTTTAATCCAAGAGACATAACTACAAATTTGAAGTGGGCATACAAAGTTTTGAAGGTAGTCTTCGGAATGTCACATTCTCTAACTCTGAGCTGATGATAGTCCAATCTGAGGTCTATCCTAGAGAAAAAATGTTCACCTTGAAGCTAGTCAAACAAGTCATCAATCCTGGGGAGAGGATACTTATTCATGATTGTGACTTTGTTCAGCTGATGGTAGTCGATGAACATTTTAAAAGAACCATGTCTCTTGCGCACGAAGTGAACTGGGGCACCCCTCGTGGGAAATACTACACCTTATAAATCCCTGATCAAAGCAATCTTTTAATTGTCCTTTCATTTACTTAAGCTTGACTAGAGCAATTTTTATGGTCGAATTTTAATATGCTGGGTCTTTATGAGGATATCTATTCTGAAGTCAATTTTCCTCTCGGGAGTAACTCTGGGAAGAACTTTAGTAATACTTTCAAAAACTCATTAACTACTAGAAATGATTCAAGACTTGGAATCTTAAATTTTGGGTCATTGATTTGGACAAGATAGATGCAATCCTTTTTAATGACCCAGACTAGGCCCTAGCCATAATGGATATCTCAAGTCTACCAACGACCAAAAACCACCCTTGTTAAAATAGCTAACCCAAAAACAGTACATATTACAGGGAATCAATTCTGAACATATAACAACATAGAGATGAGTTCCAAACATATAACAAAATAGATAGATCAACTAAATAGGATCTAAGAGTATACAATACCAAATCCAGCCACATCTATCCTTAAAGACCTGAAGAAACCAAACATCAACCAAAGTTGGGACATGCCCCTAACAATATGAACAAAAAAAACAAAAATAGTCTAAGACATAAGTAAAGACAAGACCATGAAATGCAGGTCTTCTAGAGAATGGAAGCTCAACATTTCTAAGCTGACTCTAAGACAATCTAGAAATAACCTACCACTACACAAGGAAATAAAACTCTTTAGACCCTTCATCATATGGGGATACAGTGTTTGGGGACGGTTAGCCGGGTAAGCATTAGCATGTAACTTGAGGGAGGGATAAAATAATGCCACGACCAGTTAGCCTAATATCATTCCAAAACCATATGCAAACAATCCTTTACATATATAAAGAATACTACTATAGGGAACAAGGTTTAGCATGAGAATTAAAACTTTAACTTATACTGTGTACATCAATCCATCCTAAAGGTCCCCACAGGCTATATGGGTTCAGCTTTCTCTAAGGAATAGGCTTCTATACGTGTTATCCCCACGAACATGATATATCAAAGAAATACCAGGCAATTCCTTGACCTCACATCAATCCAGGATCTATGTATATATCGTTAGTATGAATAGTGCATAGGATCGTTTAGACCTCTATGCCAAAAAACATGGTTTCTAATGTTCATCCTCCCTAGGACTCACACCTTCACGATAAGCTACCATATCCCCACTAAGCCCAATTAAAATATTTTCACATAACCAAAACATTTTGCTAAGGAATTATCCATTAAGGCATATATCAAAGGTGTCGTCACATCACCATGCTTGCATGCTTATAAATATGTCACTCAAATTCCATCAATCTTGGGGGAATGCCACTACCACCATTAATTCATTAAATCAAGTTAGGAATGCCGCTACCCCCTTTAGTTTATTAAATCATCTTAGGGGAATGCCAAACCCCTTAATTTCCACTATAAAAATAAAAAAACATTGAAAATAAGGCTTTAGAAACCATTTTATCTGTTTAACCATTTAAGCATTACATTATTTAGAGGAGTAAGCTAAATCATATGATTATCCAACTTTCAAAGCCAATTATGCAAGTAGGTTGAGGAAACACAGTTTCCAAAACAAAATCATTAAATAGGGACAAATGCCTTGACCCCCATCCCATTTACGATACACATGCTCCCCAACGATTTCAAAACACATTAATAAAGTATAAACAAATGCATTATAGCCATGAAAATCTAATTTAAGTAACCATCATTTCGAAACCTCAACACAATCAATTGCACATTCAAATCCACAAAAAAATAATAAAATCCATGCCTTAAGAGAAAACAAGTTTAAGGAAAGATATTACAAGGATGGAAGTATCACAATTATGGAGGAAAATCACAAATTTAAGCTCTGTAGGACAAATCCTTAGAAACCCTAGTTGTTTTTGCATGGAGAATTAAAGAGAGTTTAAGATTAGTTTAAGATTGAGTAATGGGGAGTTATGGGATACCTGAGTAATGGGGAGTTATGGGATACCTTGGGTATATTAGGTCATGGGATTTAATATTTGAAATAGAGAAATTTAAACATAGGAAAACTGTCGTCGGAGGTCATGGGCCACTTAACAATTCATAAACTTTGGGTATGAGTTGTTTCCAAGACTTGTAGCAAGGAAAGGGACCCAGGGCATCCTTCTTAGTTTTGGCCTCGAGTCACATCCTATGAATAATGACCAGACATTATGACTCATAAATGCACAATAGTGAGATCAGTAGAAACATGGAAATTCTTAACTGGTTTGCCTACGACTTGATCCCTACAACTAATAATATTTATTCACAACTAGTGAGGTTTATATCACACTCAAGATATAATCATTGTCTACTTTATTGGTTTGGTAACGATTCCCTCACTATAACTCGTGGCCCCAACTTATGACTCATGAGGTGTGAGCCGTAGCTTGGGTAGTTAGCTCGAAACTCAAAAAATATATTGGCAAAAATATAGGGTGTTACATTTATCAACCCCTACCCCTCCTCAAGATCATTCCTCCCCGAATAAGGAGTCAACGTATCCATTAGCATAAGTGTAAGACATGAATGCAATCACAAAACCCTTAAAAAGGTCAAAAAATTAGGACAGTAGGAAAACTCATACCTTATTAACGATTATACAAACTTGGGAACAAGATCGGATATTTTGACTTTATGTCCTCTTCAGCCTTCCAAGTAGCTTCTTTTACCTTATGGTTCCTCCAAAGGACCTTAACAGAAGATACATCTTTAGTCCTCAAACAAAAACCTCCCTATCCAAAATCTCAATAGGAACTTCCTCATATGTCAACAAATTTGAAGTACAAATATTCTCACTAGGTGCCACAAAAGAAGTATCCGCCACACACTACCTCAATATCAAAAAATGAAAAATTGGGTGAATAGAAAACAAAATTAAAGACAAATGCAATTCATAAGTGACGTTGCCCACTCTCCGGTAAATCAAGTACTAACCAACATAATAGGGAATGAGCTTCCCTTTCTTCCCAAACCTCATCATTCACTTCATATGAGATACCTTCAAGAAACCCCAATCACCATCCTCGAACTCTACTCTCTTCACCTCAAATAATCATAGGACTTTTGGCGACTATGAGTAGTCTTAATCCTATCTCATATCACCTTCACCTTCTCTAAATATTACTGAGCTATACTTGAACCAACCAATATTGTGTCACTAACCTCAAACTATCCGACAGAAGATATAAACCTCCTCCCATAATATGTATCAAAAGGATCCATTCAAATGCTAAATGATAAATATAATTGTACGCAAACTAAATGATAGGAAAATGGTAAACCTAAGTGCCACCAAAATAAATCATGCAATCCCTTAGCAAATCTTCCATAGTCTAAATGGTCCTTTTATCTTGCCATCCGTCTAATGGTGGAATGCAGGCAGTTCTAAGGCTTACCCCCAAGCCTAAACCATTCTTAAACGAACGTCAAAAGTAAGAAGAGAATTGTGTACCTCGATCCGAAAACTGGAGTACCATGCAATTTGACTATCTCTTGGATAAATAACTTATCATAAACCTCTACAGAGTAAGTAGTCTTCACGAGAAAAAAGTGAGAAGACTTAGACATCCTATCAATGATGACCCAAATCAAATCATTCCATGTTTATTATCTCCCATTTCCACATAGGAAACTCAATATCTTATGGCATACCACCATGCCTCAACTGCTCAATTTTCACTTGCTGAAAAATGATACACTTAAACATAAAGTTGGCCATATCCTTCTTCATGTTGTTCAACCACTACATCTTTTTCATGTCATGATACATATTGGTCGAACCCAAATGAATAGTATACCTTAACTCAAAAGCCTCAGTCAAAAACCTCTCTCATATCACATCAATAGTCAGAACACATAATCTACGTTGGTACCTCAAGATACCATCACCACCAATATCAAAAGCCATAACTATTTGTTGACCCATATCAGTCTTAATCTACATAAAAAAGGATCCAAAATCAGCTTCTTCTTCATCTCTGTACCAAAAGATGACTTCACCACCTCCTAAAAAATCACACCTGCATTCTCAGAATGCAATAGAAGAACTCTAAGATTAACCAACCAGTGAATATCCTTCACCAATCCTCACTTATCCTTATTTACATGAGACAAGATACATATAGACAAACTGCTAAGAGCATCAACAACCACATTAGCTTTACCTAGGTGATATTAAAGACTTTTGTCATAATATTTGAGCAACTCAAGCCATCTCTTATGCCTAAGATTCAACTATTTCTGGGTGAGAACATATTGTAAGATTTTATGGTCTGAATAAAATATTACCATAAACTCCACACAAGTAATGGCGCCAAATCTTTAACACTATAGATCATGAGTTGGATAATTCCTTTCATGGACCCTAAGCTTCTTAGAAGCATACGACATAACCTTACCATGCTACATCAAGACACAACCTAGTCCTACATGAGACGTATCATAATAACAACAAAATCATCAGTACCCTTGGGAAAGGTCAAAACCAGAGTAGAAGGCAGCTTATCCTTCAATTTTCAACACTGTTCTCATAAGCATTGGACCAGAAAAACTTTACCTTTTTCTGATTCAACATAGTTAATGAAGAAGCAACATAAGAGAACCTATCCACAAACCTTATACCATAGCTATTAAACCCAAGAAACTTGGAATTTCAGTCGGAGACGTGGGCTTAGGCCACTTCATAACCACCTCAACTTTCTATGGATCTACCATGATGACCTCACTAGAAACAACATGACCTAGAAAGGTTACAAGATTTAACAAAAACTTACACTTCAAAAACTTGGCATATAATCACTGTTCCTTAAGACTCTACAACACTATTCTAAGGTGATTAGTATGATCCTCCTTAATATTAGAGTATACAAAGATGTCATCAATAAATTAAATCACAAAAAAATCCAAAAATTATCTGAACACCCAATTCATAACAATAATAAATATAGTCATAGCATTCGTCTACCTTAATGACATAACCAGAAACTCATAGTTGCCATATCATATATGAAAAGCAGTCATAGGGATATCCACCTCCCTAATCATCAACTGATGATCAATCGTAGAGAAGTATCTAGAACCCTAAAGCTGATCAAAAAGGTTATCAATTATTAGGAGAGGGTACTTATTCATCATAGTTACCTTATTCAACTATTGATAGTATAAACATATTTAAAGGAAAACATTTTTTTTACGCACGAAAATATTAGGAGCACCCCGTAAGGACAACTATGACATATGAAACCCTTATCAAGAAAATTCATTAGTTGCACCTTAACTTCTTTAAACTAAGCTGAAGCCATTCAAAATGGTAGAATAGAGATAGGATGCGTAACTGGAATAAGATCAATCCCAATGTCTATTTCTCTATCAGGAGGAGTACCAGAAAAATCATCAGGAAATACCTTGAGAAACTTATTAAAAAAAGAAATAGATTATAAAGAAGGAACCTCAGCACTAGAATCTCCAACTCAAAATAGATGATAAATATACCCCTTGGAAATCAACTTTTGAGATCTAAGATATGAAATAAATCTTCCTTAGTTACTAAGGAGCTTCCTTTTTATTTTATTACTAGTTAATAAAGGAATTGGAAATTGACTATATCGTTTCTATAATCTAGAGAAGCATAGCATGAATGGAGTCAATCTATCCCTGAGATAAAATCAAAATCTACCATATCCAACTCAATCAGATCCACTAATGTATCCTTACCACATATAGGCACTATGCCACCCCTATAAACCTTTTTAGACACAATAGATCACCCATTCGGGTACATATAGAGAAGCAATAAAAATGTATTTAGGACCAAATCCAAAATGAATAACTAGATAAGGGGTCATAAAATAAAAGGTAGACCTCAGATTAAGAGGACAATATACATCATCAGAGATAAGTTGTAAAGTACCAATAACAACTTCAAGATATGACTCAGATTCCTCATGGTTTGCACGAGCACAAAGATTTTTTTGACCAGTGCCATCTTGAAGTAGCAACCTTTGGCATAGGAGCTGAAGAAATAGAAATTGCAACCTTATTAGCTTTAGTACCAATATTTTCTAATGGACAGTTCCTCTGAATATGACTAGTATGGCTATATTTGAAACATAAATTCCCTCTCTCATCATAGTAACCATGGTACACTGTCCAATTAATCTAGAAAGAGGATAAGACAGGCATGACTAAGCTCTATTAGCCTGAGACTAGGCACTTTGTACCCTGGACCCACTATTAGTCTGAAAGCAACGTAACTAGATATCTTAACATAAGGAAAAACAACCATCGAATGTGAACCAAGGTTTTCACAAGACTTTTTCCTGCCCCACTACCTACCATCTCTTTAACTATTCTACTAGCCTCCACCCTACTCTTAATATCGGACCTTTGTATTTTGGCTCTATTTTGTTTCTACTTTTTTCATATTTTCATCTTTAACCTAATGAATATATAGTATAGGTCTTGAGATGTCCAATACATTATTTAATATTGCGGCCTTACACTTTAGTACCAAATCTCTAGATAAACTTAAAGAAATTAACCCATTCTCGCCCTCATACTAGACACAATCTCTAGGGTATAATGAGACGGTGAAGCTTCAAAGCATACTTTTTCACATTCATTCTTTCTTACTTCAAATTCATAATTTCCTTGGCCTTATCTTTACAGCGCACACGCAAGTAGACGTGGTCTACCAAGTAATGTAGTGGACTTTAAGAAAGCTGACTTATTGATCCTACAGAGACTTGATTTAGCAATGATTTGATTTTAGTTTACAATTTAGATTGAATTGATGCAAGAGTAACCAAAAAGAGTTTGGAAAATTTTAATTGCAATGAAATTAAACAACGCGTAAAGTAAAAGGTCTTAAGACAATCAATGAGAGAAAACCCAGGGTAGAAGAACTCCGAACAATCATATTGTGCTATTGGATTTCATTCTTTAACTTACTTATATTGGTTTTTGATTCGTGCGGTTTATTTGATGATTACGGTTTCCCAACATCGAATCTTTTACCTATGTTTAACCTTACACCTACATCATTGAGCAGGGATGTAATAGTTTATATAAGTTCTTTACAAATATCATCCTACATATGAATCAAGTAAGGAATCTAAGTACAATCCTGTCCTAGATACTAATTCAAGTTTCTTATTTTATAAAGAATCAAGAATCATTCTCTGCTTATACCCATGTTCCATCTCCCTATTCCCTCTCCAGAGTTCACAAGGTAGACAATATATATAGTCTAAGGGTGATCAATCCTCAAAATAATTAAAATAGGAATAAACAACAACCAATAGTGATAAGCAAAGAAAACAAACTTAATCCATAGCAATAATACTTATGTTCTTGGCTTCAACCCCAGAAAAAGGGCGTTTAGCCTCGCATAGTCATAATCGTATTAACAAGGTTATAATTAATGACTAAAAAGATGTATGAACTAAATAAATTTAATAAAAACCTAAAACTGAAGTTGTAGTAGCCCCTTGATCTCCAAAATATGTCAAAAGATATGCAAAAATGTGATAGAACATTTATATATAGCATAAGGGTAAGCCAAGTCTGTGTAGGAGTCAAATTAGCTTGAAATGCCTAGGTATGGAGTGGAGCGTGCGTCGCATGCTCAATTCCGATGGAATGGAGCTTGTGTGTCCTATGCTAATTGTATGCACCCTCTATAAATTGTCTTCAAAATGTTTTCTATGGCAAGGGAGCACCGAAATAAGCCTACATAGTAGACAAATAGCCTGTAGGACCACAACGTCCCTATTGGTTACTATTTTAGGCCTCTTCTAAATCCAATAGTGTTTTCAAAGTGTCCATTGGCCTCTCCTACTGTCCGCACGCCTCCAAGATATTCCAGGGGTCCAAAAGTGCATCAATCTGCATATTGTGCCTTCGTTGAGCCACTCTGAGCCTTTTTGAATTATTCCCACTTGATTTAAAGCTTGTATATGTGTCATATATCACCCTAATCCATTGAAAAAGATGATATAACATTAAAAACAACAATTAAAAGCTAAAAACTACACAACATCCAACACGATGAACTAGAAACACGAGCTAAGCATAGGCTAATTTCACTTTGATCTTTAACTCATTGTTTTGACCCTTGTATTGATCCAATTGATACTTGAGAATTATCAACAAGTTGTTTCACATATAATTACGCATAAAAACCATTTGTAACACTTTAAAACCAATAGAATTCACCATAATAAACAAGACAAGCTCCTAGCTCAAGCTAGTAATGCTGGTTTTTTTGGTTGAACTCTAATTGAATCTTTTATGTACAAATTTGTTTGAAACTCACTTGGAACATCATAAACGCATTCTTTAACACTATGATACATATTTATCTCATTATCCACCCATATATCACATGAATCATGCTCAAATCAAGGCTAAAAATGCTAGAATAGTGATGCCAGAATACATAAATACACCCAACATCACCACCCCATACTTAAATCCTTGTTCATCCTCTAACAACTCTTAACTATATCAACCACCAACAAAGGATACTCTACACTTATACTAAATTCAAGACACTCAAGCTAGCACGACAATGACTACATAGAATGCAAGTTACTAAGCTAAGCATGTTATTTATACAATTGAAAGATCATAAACACTACTCCAAAACATTCCAGCCTCAAGAATGGACTCACCAAGTTGGCAAAATCATGTGTATCATTCAGTCAAAGACATTATACAAATAACCTAAATTCATCAAACATGTGCTCTCACAATAAGAGAGTTACGCATAATCACACATATTTAAGCAATTTCATAATATAATGGGTACATAAATAAAATTATGCTCACTCTCCTACAGAATTCACAAGTTACACACAATGAACCATTGGCTTTCCCTTAGTGTAATGCTCCTCTAATAGTTGAATGTTAAACTTAGAATCAATTAGGTCTTTTTTGGGTTGTAATGTAGGCTATGGGACGAGTAGGAACAATTTGGGAATAGTGACTAACCTGTCTAAGTACTTTAATACACTACATTAACCACTTAAAACCAATCTCTAACACCTAAATTAGCTTTTTCATCCACCCCTATCCTTTATTTTTGCCCTATCTCTTTCAAGCATTTTCAAAAACACATGGTGGGCGTATTGGTTATTCCTTCATGATTCAATTTTTTAATTCTCTACAATCATGGGAATATTTCTAAAAAAATTTATAAAAATCCAAACCACTACACATCGAATATAAACACCAATAGCAATTACCTTGGGGCATCAATTCCACCTTTTTCTTCTTCAATTTTTCAAACTCCATTCTCAATTATTTCTTTTCTTCAATTAAAGAAGTTAGGAGCTTTTGGATAAATTATAGTCTATCAAAGAATAGGATTAGGCTAAATATGAGGCTACCAAATAAAAGGCTAAAGGCTCAATAGAGGTTAACTAGGATAATGCATAAGGGTAGGTCAAATAGAAGGTACAAAATAAGTCTATCAAAGAAATGCATAAATCATCTCCTAAACCGACATTCTTTATTTCACTTCACACACACTTTGGCCAAGTTCTAGACATCACATGCAACAAGAAATATACAAAAAGTTTCACACATTCATGGCAAATGCTCAACTCCATAGGATCATCATAGACTCCCAACAAATAATAACATGAATTCAAATTTAAGACAAAAAGTACAATAGTCACAAACATGAGCCAAAGAGTCTCAAAAATTGCAATTAACATCAATCAACATGCTTTTACAATCAAACCCACTTGCATAATGTAATAAAAAATAGCACCAATCAAGAATATCTCACTTATTCCTAACCTAAATATTTTTAAATTGAGCAAAAATTTGGGAATTTCCCCACCCCACACTTAAAAATCTACTTTGTCCCCAAATTAAATTTAAAATTTAAAAGATAGAAATACTCCCTGAGGCCTCTAAGCCTAACTAATAGTATCTTTTTGCTTAAAAAAGATCCATAGGAGCCCACACTCAATTTTTCTATGCTCTATGCTCAAGTTTTTGGTACTAAGACTTCCCAATGACCTATGACATAACAAAAAACAAGAACTATGTGAAATAAAAATAAAAAATAAATAGAAAAGAAAACATACCTATTTAACTTGGTTTGCCTCCTAAGAAATGCCTTATTTAGTGCCGCGGTATGACCCATATCAACTTAACCATATTCCTTCACCCTTTTAATCACATTTGGTCTCCATATTTTTATTCTCTTCAGCCCTTTTGGATGTGAATTCTTTAAAGCAGCAGGTTTCTCAACTTTAGCCTTTTCAGGATCATGAACTTCCATCATGTATGGTTTAGAAAATAGAGTCTTAGTCTACTCAATTAGGTAGTTTGAAGAGGTCTTTTATGGACTAGCCACCTGACACTAGTCCCTTTCAATAGCATTTATCACACTCTAATCTTTAATTTAGGGTTTTACAATGGGTGCTTTGTAAATATCAAATACCACCTCTTCATTATCTACTCTAATCTTGAGTGTGCCCTCTCTAACATCAATTAAGGCCCCTCCAGTTTCTAAGAATAGACGCCTCAATATGATTGGTACCTATTTATCTGCCTCAAAATCAAGAACAATAAATCAGCAAGTATACTGAATCTATCAACTTTATGAGGACATCATCAATTATTCCATCTGTGTGTAAGTGTCCCATCTTCCAGCTGCAATACCATAGTAGTAGGTCATGGTTCTCCTAATCCTAATGTTTTAAACAGTGATATGGGCATCAAATTTATTCTTTCCCCCAAGTCACTAAGGGCATGAAACTTTTTAATCCAAATTTGAATCGGGATAGCAAACTTCTATTGATTTTTCAATTCCTTGGGGATTTTTTGTGTCATTACCGCACTACACTCTTCAGTGAGTGTAATTGCTCCCATATCCTACAGTTTCACCTTCTTCGCCACCACATCTCTTAAGTACTTTGTATACTTAGTCATACTCTACAAAACATTTTAAAGAAGTAAATTAATATGAACCTCTTTTAATGTATCAATGAACTATTTGAATAAGGGACCCTCCTTCACTTTTAGTTGCCTCTGAGAAAAGTGTAGAGGTATCGTCTTCTACACTTCTTTTTCAGTCACTTTTTCTTTTAAGTACTCAGACATCCCTGAATTTCTAGCAACTCTGTTATTTACCTATTGGGTCACCACATCAGCATTTACCTCATTTGTTGCCTTGGGAGGTTCTTCTTCAACCTCCTTACCACTTTTTAAGGTCATTGCCATAACCTTTTTTATATTTTTTGTATCTGCTGGCAACCCACCTTGTAGTATGGTATTTAGTGCTTGTGATAACTGGCCCATTTGTCACTCTGAATTTCTTGTGGCCGCTTGCTAATTCTTTAAGTCTGTAGAAAACTATGTCTGATTAGCTAGTATCTGCATCAACATCTCCTCTATATTGCTAGTTGACTGACTAGGTTGGGCTTGTGGTTGTTGAGCATTCAATGGTTGATTTGTTAGCTAAGTCTGCCCCTTCATGTTGTAGGTATTACAATAATTTGTCCTTTGAGCATTGCCTACATGCATCACAGATTTTAAATTTGAAGCATACATGGAGGCTAAATGGCCATTATTTATACATACCTTAGACCAACCTGTGGCTTGTTGGATGGCATGGACTGTGGCTGTAGTTTGTGCTGCTCCCAACCTCATGATGCTGAATGATGTGTTGATCAAATTCTATAGTACATAAACCTTAGCTGATAAGGCTGTGAATTGGTCTACCTCCAATACACCCACAATTTTTTTTGTGGAACTTCTATAATCTTAATGTCAATCTAGATTTCCTTGTACTATCTGATTCATCAATGTGTACAGCTTATCATAAGTTAGCACCAACGCTTGACCACCTGCAGTTGAATCAAGCAAAATTGTTGTATTATGATCAAGAGCTAAAACAAAAATATGAGAAAGTACCTTATTAGACTATTAGTGGTGTGGACACTCCCTAAAAAGAGCCTTGAAGCATTCCCAAGCATGATAATAGTTTTCATCAATTTTCTATTTGAAGCTCACTATCTCACAGTAAAGTCTCGCAGTACTGCCTGATGGAAAGAATCTAATAAGGATTTTTTTAGGTAAGTCACCCCATGATGTGATTGAATTGGTCGGCTCAGCATTCAACTACCTTTTCATTACCCCAAAAAGTGAATGGGGAAACAGTGTCAGCCTCAAATAATTTGGAGTCACCTCAGTCAGAATGATTATATCAGTAAGCTCTGTGAAGCTCGTGTGAAAGCCTGGCAAATTGTCCACTACTGATAAGAAGCTACCCCAGATTGTATTTCAACTCAAAATTCCCCCAATTGTTGGTCTTTGAATTCGGGAAGTCAAGTTAATTGGAAGTGGGACTGCCACTTCCCTAATCTTCTTACCAGCTACTTGTTGTTCAGCCATTGTAATAGTATGCCCATGGTGTTCTTTGATTTGAGGAATTCTAGGGAGATAAATTTCTTCTCTCCTACATTAATGATAAAGTTGCTTGGGTTTCGGGCTTTGTTCTACCAACTCCCTATCCCTTGACATCTTATAAACTTAAGAACCTGTTTCCTACAAAAAAATAACAAAACCAAGTGTAAAAACACCAAATTAATCTAAAAGTAAGACTAATATAAACCATTTCCCAAATACAAGTCCCTGACAACAGTTCCAAAAACTTGTATAGTGCCCAAGCACATACGCAAGTGTACATGGTCTACCAGGTAATATAGTGGCCTTCAATAAAGCCTAGTTATCGATCCCATAGAGACTTGATTTAGCAATGATTTGATTTCATTTAATAATTTAAATTCAATTTATGCGAGATTAACCAAAAGAGTTTGGAAATTTATAATTGCAATAAAATTAAACAGAGCATAAAGTGAAAGGTCTTAAGACAATCAATTAGATAAAATCAAGGGTTGAAGCACTCTGAACAATCATATTATGCTATTGTATTTCATTCATTAACTTGATTATCTTGGTTGTTGATTCATAGGGTTTATTGTAGGATTATGGTTTCCCAACCTCTAATCTTTTACCAAAGTTAAACCTTACACCTACATCATTGAGAGGGGATGTAATAGTTCATATAAGTTCTTTACAAATATCATCCTACATATGAATCAAGTAAGGTATCTAAGTACATCCCGGTCTTAGATACTAATTAAAGTTTCTTATTTTATAAACAGTCAAGAACCATACTCTACTTATTCCCATGTTTTGTCTTTCTATTCCCTCTCCTAAATTCACATGGTCAATAATATATATATTTTAAGGGTGATCAATCCTCAAAATAATTAAAACAGAATAAAAAACAACCAATAGTGATAAGTAAAGAAAACAAACTTAATGCATAGCAATAATACTCATATTCTTGGCTTCAACCCCAGAAAAGGGCATTTAGCAAGCATAGTTATAATCGTTATCACAAGGTTGTAATTAACAACTAAAAAGATGTATGAACTAAATAACATTAATTGAAAACTAATAATGAATTTTTAGTATCCCCATAATCTCCAAAATATGTCAAAAGATATGTAAAAATGTGATAGAACATGTATATTAAGCATAAGGGTAAGTCAAGTCCGTGTAGGAGTCAAATTATCTTAAAAATCCATGGTGTGGAGGGAGAATGTGTCACATGATATATTCATATGAAATGGAGTGTGTGTCCCATGCTAATAGGATGCACTCTCTGTAAATTGTCTTCAGAAAATTTTCAAAGGAAAGGGAGCACCGAAATGAGCCCGCACCACACACAAATAGCCTTTAGGAATACTGCACACCAATTAGTTACTATTTTGGTCCTATTGTAAATCCATTGGTGTCTTGAACTCTTCCATTGGACTCTCCTACAGTCTACATGCACCCAAGTTATTTCGAGGATCCAAAAGTGTATCAATCTGCATATATTGCCTTCGTTGATCCATTCTGAGCCTTTTCAAGTTGTTCCCACTTGATTTAAAGCTTTTATATCTTTCATATATCATCATAATACACTTACTAAGCATCCTATAACATTAACGCCAACAATTTAAATCTCAAAACAACATAACATCCAACACGATGAACTAGAAACATGATGTAGTGAACTGATATATTACAAGAGTGGAGCTAGTCCATGCAAGGAAACGATATCAAAATTGATCATCTCTAATTCAATAAGGTCTCCTGAGGTGATTTTCTTAGATATTGAGACTGGGCTCTGTACATATATTTTTCTATGATTCAACTACCTATGGGAGTGGACATTGTAAAGGGTTTTGAAAAAGTTTGTTGGATTATAATGAAGTCTATGGCTACATAAGCAGTCCCAAAGGATAGTGTGGCTTTGGAATCTAATAATGCATACACACTAATGTTGAAGACTAGTAATGTAACAATAACCATATCAGGTGAACCTTCCTGATCTGATCAATTCTGAAGGACATAGAGCCAGACCATGCTGAAGAAGATCCTTAGCCCTCTGCACAACCATTGATAAATTCCTTATTATGTGGCCTAGCTATAAACACTCGAAACACACTTCAGTTCTAGTGATGCACTCATTTTTATGGTTCTTACCATACCAATTGTAGACTAGGTCTGTGTAACCACTATTTACACTACTCTAGGACTTAGAGCCGGGTGCTCTATATTAAGTGTTATGTAAGAACTTAGATATTGATGCACTAGAAAAATATGAGGCTGGTGATAAAGATTTATGGCAAAACTGAGAATGATTCCTACTATGAAACGTCGATTGAGAAAAGGTGAAACTACTAATTTTGTCTTTCTTATTGTCTTTTTCCATTTCTTTGAGCTCTTACTCCTCAATCTTCTGAGAATGTACCATAAATTAGAAAGGTCCATTCCCTTAATAAACATCGTTGTCCTCTAATCATTGATCATATCTTCTAAAACACCAGATACAAACTTACTTATTCTGACCCAAGGATTAGCCACCATAGTCGGATCATATCTTCATACTCATGTTACCTTACTTTAAATTAATGAATTCTTGCACCTTTGACTTCCTTAATTTAAGTGGGAATAATCTATCCAAGAAAGCAGCAGTAAACCCACCCCATCACATACGCAGTATTGGCTTATCTATCTTCTTTTCACTGTTTAACCTAGGTATGAACCACCCATATAATTAGTAAAAATATAAATCGCCAGTCTTACTCAAGGTAAAACCCATATATCAATAACCTATTACACACAATTAAAAAACTCATATAGATCCTCTACTAACTTAGATCCTGAGAATGCTTGGGGATTCATCAGAGTGAAATCCCAAATTATGGCTACTATGGTGCTTACCATATGATTGGCTAGGGAAATAACCTTTTATTTGTTCTAAGAAGAGATATATTGGGCTACAATAGTAAAAGGAACCCTGAATTCAGCATAAGATACCTTCTTATTTAGATGGTCTTCAAGAATAGATAGTGGTGTAGGATGATTACCTTTTCTACTTCCACTAGTTTGTTTTGGGAGGCATTATTAAAAATAGAAGAGAATAACTTAGAAGGTGGAGTTTAATATCTCATTCTCTATTGCACGACATTTCTAAAATGTTTTGTTGCCTCTATCCCAAAAGTGTGGTGCACTTGACACCTATGATCAAGAATCTACTTTATGTTTCATTTAGACATACTAGTATACTTTGAACCTTGTGCTCTAATACCAAGTTTGTCACCCCTATTTGTAACACAATTCTTAAGGTCACGACTGACCGCAAGACAAACCATGATCTGTAATAAGCTGCAAATACCTAGAGAAGATAACTAAATATTGTGTGAAAGTCATTTAAAAATATTTGATAATATAAGAAACATTAAAGTAAATGGAACACACTATTGAAAAACATGTCTAATCGAGTGACTTTCTGAAAGCCTCTAAACATGATGAGTTGTTGGGAGTCCCTAACTAACTCTGAATAACTAAAATAGCATAAAGTAAAAATATTAGAATGAATAACTAACAAAATAACTAGTCCTCAATCAATGAGGACTCACCAATGCAGCAGTTAGGAGCGAACTAAGTGCGAGCTGGAAACTCTATATCCGAAACTATGTTATAAGAAAACCTAGTGCAAAAGAGAGTATGCGATCAATACTTTGAATGTACTAGTATATGAGATGGGAAACTAACTAGGATACATATATATATGCTTAACATGTAAACATGACTATGAAAATTGAATGCTAGACCAAGTATAAATATAAGTTGTGTGTCTAGATAACAGAATAACTGAATTACGAACACTAGTCCATGTAAACCTAAACTGCACATATTTTAATACTAAACTATAAGTATGGGATCTCACATTTATCGACATTCACTAAATTTAGATAATTGGGGTTCAACCTATGACCCCAGTTTTAAGGGTGTCGGTACCTTACCAAGTGTACCAACACTGGCTGACATTGATCTACTAAACTAATGTCCCAAATGACTAGGGTGCCAGTCCTTAACAGGAGAATGACCACTAATAACCGACATTGGCAACATAGTTTAGAACTTAAGGACTTATACAAAAGGTTTCAGTCCTCAATTAGCAGGTGACCCTTCACTGGGGGCTAAGTCCTACTAAAAACTAAACTGACACTAATGTTGATAACATACTTAAAATTACTGATACTGATAAATGCTCAAAATGATAACATTATGAACTTAATGATACAAGCATGCTCTAAATGACTTGTAACATAAAATTTTTTAAATGCATGAAAATATATGTATCATGTATTCATAACCCACCAACACTGACTAATGCAAACTAATCATGGTAAATATGGAACTAACCATAGTACAAAAAATCATGTATAACACTCAATATTTGAATGAATAATCATAATGTATACATTTTCATTATAAAACATATGGTAACACAACTCATATGAGGGAACATATTTTAATGGTCCTTACTAAAAACAATTGAGAGAAAATTAATAAAATTCATGTTTAACTTAGAATCCCTTAAAAGAGGAAAGAATTTTACACTAGTGAAATTTAGGGAGTTCATGGGACTTAATGGATGGAATGGACCCATTGATGAAATCCTACATACTTGAGATAGATGCCTTGGTTAAATCCTTGAAGCTGGCCTTGTTCTTGGGAAACCCTAGTTCGCTCTTAAGGAATAAGGAAATTACTTTATTTTTCTAAGACAATTTATAAATATATTAGGTATTAAGGTTGTTTTAATCCACCAATAACTGATGTTGGGGTGACAAAATGATGTGGTTTTGGGGTGAAAAGTGGTGGAACTTAAAAAAAAGCCTTTCTTATAAACATGTGATTTTTCCCAATCTTTAGGACTCACCTCACGACTCGTTATGACTGGTCACAAGTTTTGGTATTAGTCATAACCTAGAACCTTAAGGTCAGGGGTTTCTTCTGATATGACTACGACCTTTCTCCAATGACTCATTACAACCTACTACGAGTTATTAGTTGTGTTTGAAGTCTGATGCCTAATTCTTTGATCCTTTATTGGTCATGCTATGGGTCCAAGCAACGAGTCATAATCTCCGACTATGAGTCATTTGTTTGACTCATAACCACTAGAATAGATTCTTAGTTGAATATTGTTATGACTACGAGTCCCTATTTGGGACACATAATGTCTGACTACAAATCGTTGAATAGTGTTCTGATCACTGGGCTAAAATTGATGGTTTCTTTAATTGTGACTATGACTACTTGTAATGACTCATAACGTCTGATTACGGGTTATGAAGTGAGTCGTATCTACTGGCATCTGACTACACTTACATAAAAAAATTTAATAACTTCTTGCCACGATATTAGATCAAGGAGAAACTTATGGCATTAGAAAGTCAACTTAGTGGACTATCTTTCGAGGTGTTTAGAGCTTTAAAATTTGAGCATTACATATTAGTAGCTCCCAAAGTCGATAGTTTAAACTTTTGATCTAGATTCTTGTATAACCTTTTATTTAGTTATTTAGTTCATTATGCATCATATGTTTATGAATTGGTCTTACATTAATTTATAATGTTATAAATACTATGTTTAGCTTATATTGGATATTTCCCTATGTCATATTAAAATACCCTGGGTTTTTGTCCCTTAGAAAATTTCCTGGATTTTTGGTCTCTACACAGGATACTACTAAGGGAAATGACTCATACTCTAGGATACAAGGGGTATGGGTTAGTCGTATGCTAACCAGTGTTGGTTGGTGAGTTAGATTTGGTTTCTAGAATGGGTACAATTTTCTTTGGTAGTTGTCGTATAGTTAGACGTGGGTCATTTGGTTTGGGTCTTTGTTTCTCTTAATCTTAGACTTGGTAACTTAAGTTGGATTTGAGTATGACTTCCCCACCATGAACCGTAAGCGAAGGTATGAGTCGTACCATGGACTCGTACAGTGGGTAATATTTAATCCTTTTTTGATTCTATTTTTTCAGGGGTATAGATCATGGTTACTAGGTGTATGCATGGATACGACATGGTTTGGGGTGTTTCATACCTTGGATAGTGTTGGGTCCATAGGAGATGGACTTGGGTACGAGTGGGGGGTACCACTCGAATTAGAGGGTATAGCTGATATAGATAGGTGTATCCCTCTTATTTGAAAACACTTGGGAGGTTATTTTCCTTATATTTAACACACTTGGGAGGTTATTTTCCTTATGTTTATATCGTTTAACATGTAGAAAATAATGTACAATTATCTCTAATGTTATTAAACAAAGGAATCTAAGGTTTCATCTTAAGGATTAATTTCGGACTTATGTTTCTCCCCCTCATATTTTGTTCCATAGTTTTATATAATATTTTCATGGTTTGATTATTGTATGGTTTTGGGTTTTCAAATATAATTTTAGGGTTTTGGTTATAAATGCTTGGTTATGGTTTTCACATGTTATTATTATGTTGTTGTATGCTTTAATGGTGGTTTTGGATAACTTGTTGCATCGGAATGGGTATTTGGTAACCGGCTTTTGTGTTGGGAACACTATGCTCCCAATGTGTTTGATAGAATGCCTATTAGAATGTTTTTTCTAAATTCTTGGATTTTTAATGGAACTTTTTATTGGTTTAAACTTTGTAATTGAACCCTAAATGGTTAAATGGATTATAGTAGTGAAAATGGAATGGTTTTAGGTTTAACAATCATTCTTGTTGGGTATAATGGAATCCCTCCAGTAATCATAATAATTAAACACTTGTGGGGTACATGGGACTTCCCCAAGTTAATTGGATAATGTGATCTATGGGCATATAGGAATCTATTGATCTCAAAAAGGTTTGGCTTGGGACAATACTTGCAAGTTATAGTCGGTATGACTATACAACTATGTATAGCCTCGTTAATAACAATGGTTTAGTTGGTTAGAAATAGTTTTAATTAGGTAATAAAGGAGGGGTGTGATAGCTAACAGTGAAGTTAGTAGTCCAATAGATGAACACTGGAAACTCATGTTTACCTATATAAGGGGTAGGTCATGGTGACCTTATATTATACTATGAGGTACGTGGAAAATCCCTAAGTACACTACACATATATATCAGTGAGTGTGATGGGCATTTGGGAATTTCTTACTCTTTTGGTGTTTCTGGTTTGTGCGGCTACACGCATCAAGGATCATTCAGGGGGTTACATTGGACCCATATAGCCTATGGGTGTTTTAGGATAGTTGAGTTATACTTACTCAAGCTAATGGTTTTAAATTCATGCTAAACTTAGTTCCCTTTCTCGGCACGGTTATATATATGTATAGTTTGTATGCATATGGATGGATTACTTTGTTATGTTAAATGATATTATTTTATCCTTATCTTGAGTTCATGATAGAATTCACTTGCTAACCCATCTTTAGGTAGTTGCATTCCCATGCGATGCAGGAATCAACTGTTTACTCCTCTTGTGTAGCGATTAGTTTTTGGGATCAGCTATTGGATTAAAGTTGTAAGCTTTATCTTTTCGAAAGGCTACATTTCATAGATGTTATTTCATAACTTTATTTATTTATTGATATTGGTTTTGGATATGGTTGGGGGCATATCTCGACTAGATTTTAGTATTCATTTGGTTAGAGGATTTTGTGGAACTACTATGGGTTGGTATGGCGGATCGGTATTGGTGTCATCCTTGGTATTTATATTGGTATTGGGGCATACACTGATTGAATGTATTGTTTGTTGTTCTATCCTTTTTCATTTTTGGATTATATAATTATTATGGAACTCATACGGTTATGGTTTGGATTATAGTTTTGATAGTAATAGTTATCGATTAGGTATCAGATGATTGGACTTATTTTGGTGGTTACGGATATAGACCTATCATAAAATCTTGGATTATGAAATAATGCTATCTTGTTATATGTTTGGAACTTAATCGACTTAGGATGTACTTAGGCTGGTTGGGTTGGGTAATGGGGGCGGTCAATCCTGGTCAGACTTGGGATGCCTATTACGATAAGGCCCTGGTTCAAGTCGTGTCATATTTGTATAAGATCTTTAAGTTCATGGTCAATTGGCAGTCCACAAAGATGTGTCTAGTAAAGACTCTATTAGGGTCGTGTAGCGTGCCACACACATAAGAAAAAGGATACAAGGAATTTAGGAATGTTTCACTTTCTTTGTATTCTATTTTGAAGAATGGAGTCTAAGTCCTTGAATTTCCTATATTCCTTATTTGTTCACTTTGCAGATCATGCCTTGACAATTTGGAACATAAGGAAATTCTTCTATCCTATCCGAGGATGATGATGATAGGGTAGACCCTACACTTGGAGTTCGCACTCAATCCCAGGGTCCTATCCCTGATTGTTTTAGATTTCCCCTAGTCGTCACTAGTCCTCCTTAAGGTAAGGTGACTAATGCAGAATTTTGCCAATCAATTTATGTTATTTCGTAGTTGGTTGCTCCTCAGGATAAGCGGGATACATTTGGTATTTTATCTACTAAAGCCACAAGGATTGGCTAGTTTAAGAAGATGAATCCTCCTACTTTTACTAGAGTAAAAGTGGAGGAGGATGCTCAATCTTTCTTTGATGAAATAGAGAAAATCTGTAGGGTGATGTAGGCTTTGAATATGGAAGGTGTAAACTTTATAGCTAATCAGCTTAAGGATGTTTCTTACTAATGGTACGAGGAGTGGGGTAGGACTAGAGATGATGTTTAGGAGTTATCCTTAAGGGAGGCCTTTTCTAATGCTTTTTTAGATTGCTTCTTTCCTAAGGAGTTGAGGAAAGAAAAGATGGAGGAGTTTGTGAATCTTAAGTAGGGAAGAATGTCTCTTAAGGATATGCCTTGAAGTTTCATTAGCTGTCAAGGTATGCCCTAAACTTGGTGTCCGATATGAAAGTGAGGATGACAAAGTTCACTTTTAGGATATCTCGGGATTTTATCCTTGAAAACAAGAATTCTTTGTTGATTGAGCATATAGATATTTTGAGGTTGGATTGTAGGATAAAAAGAGGAAATAAGCAGAGTTTAAGGAAAGGCAGGGTAAGAGAAGCAGGTTATCTATGAAAGATTACGCTCAGTAGAAGGGTGGTTTGGATGGCAAAAAATGACCAAATAAGAAGTGGGGGAGTTCTGGTTCATTCTCTATTACTACAGCTCTTTACCCGAAGAAGTTGGGTGATAGACGTCCATAAAATGGTGATAATTTTTAGGCACATGATGCCGAATCTCAGGTGATTAGGACTCAATCGGCTTTTCTATGTCCTCCTTGCCGGTTCTGTGGTCTCGTCTTCATTGGGGCTTTTGTGATGAAAGATGGGACAGGTATTTTAAATATGGTCAACCTGCCATATGATTAGAAATCTTTCGATTGGTAAGGGTGCTTGGGAAGAAGTAAAATCTTCAGTTGATTTATCAAATCTTCATTTGATTAATCTTCTTCTCCTACGCCTAGAGGTGCTACTAGGTATCTACTACTTTTTTGTAATACTCCGATTTTCTAAACTGGAATGCTACACGGTGCTCATGACCCCGAAGGACCACAAGCTAACCCATGACTGATATCTGTATCTGTATACTGCATAATATATCATAAAATATGGAAACATCAACATGACACGCCATAAGGTTCGAACTGAATAAACGTTTGATAACAAAATGTTTGAAAAAAAGGTATAACAATACCAAAACAAGTCATAAATACTGAAAATAATGAGATCTGATTATCTATTGTGACATCTAATCTGAAAGCCTCGAACTGAACTGAATAAGGAATTGAAGGAACATGTATCCAACTAACTCCATCTAGCAACTGAATAGTAAATGTAGCAATAATCATATCATCCTCAAATGAGAAGGACTCACTGCAAACTCGGAACATTGGAATGCTACTGCCGATCTAGAGCTCGTGCCTCTGAACCTATGGTGTAATATAAGAGAAAGTACCACAGTGTAAATACGTTAGTACATCTGAATGTACTGAGTATACGAGTGAGGTAGGTTAAATGCAAAGGGTTATATGCATGAACAATACTGACTAATATGAAAGTGAGAATACATACATGCATACATAACTGTAACTAAACTCGTGGAGTTACTGACTACTGAGTTTTAATACTGACAACATGAGTGTACTGATACTGAGATACTTAATAGATGAATGATTATTACTAACAGTTCAAAATATGAAGAACTAGTTTGGTTTACTGTGTCTGACAGTCCTGAAGCTGAATACTGATATCATGAATTCTGATAACTGATATGACTGATACATGAGTTCAGAAAATGGATATAACTAATATAACTGTGATGATCGGCCTAACTGATGTAACTGATACTGAGTGACTGTATCTGACAGTCTAAGTTCTAATGGAACTATCTGAGTTCCGTTCTACTAGGAGTAACTAAATATGAGATCAGTCCTATCTAGCGGGTGATCATGAGTATACTGAAAATAAGGATGATTTGACTTAGTCTGAGATTAGTCCTATCCAGCGGGTGATCTTTAAATATAATGATTCTGATACTTATTAATCATAGTTGAGAATAGTCCTAGCTAATGGGTGATCTTGAAGTGTATTTACAGTGATAAGCATTGAATGTATCTAATAGTACTGAATCTATACTACTAATCTGAGTTGACTATTTCTGACAGTCCTAAATCTGTAAATAAAATTGTGGGATGTGTTCATCTAACCGACATACCCCAAGCTAAGCTAACTAGGGTCCAATCTCTTCCCTGACTAGAAGAGTGTCTGTACTGCGCCACTAGTAAAGACATATGCTGTGGAGTCAGTCGTAATCTAGTGGGTGACTCCTGGGATCAGTCCTATACATATAAATGTACTAACGGGTGACCCCTGAGTATGTCAGTCCTATCTAACGGGTGAAATCTCGTACCTATGTTGGCAATGTAGTTGTTGAACTTAGGAATTACTTCTAGGGATCTCAGTCCTATTCTAGAGGGTGAGCCCCCATCCCTAGGTTTGCTCGGTGATGAATCCTACTCCCATATGAAAGACACTGAACTGAATAATTGCGCTGAACTAAATAACTTAACTTAAATGATTTGCTAAACTTATACTGATTAACTGAACTGATACTAGTGGTATTATTTAGAGGAGCGAAAACTGAGTTTACTGGATTCCGATGACGGATGGAATATAATGAGTTCTAAGGACTGATTAAGAGTACTGAAGTTACTAAGATTTACTATGATTACAGAGGTTACTGAGCACTGAGATTACTGAGAATACTGAACTACTGAGATTAATGAGTTTTCCTGAGTCACATGACTGACTGATTTCTATAGATCATGGCTTGACTGAGAGTATAGTAAAAAACATGGCATGGCTCTAGGCACATAGCTATATTTTTTGGGTACGAATATGAAACGCCCCAAAATCGGATCCCGAGACGTCACACGGTTCTTAAGGTCAAAAGTGACCCCAAGCTAACCCTTCATCTGGCATAACCCAAAGACACTAAATAAAATACATAAAATAGAATGAATAATACAAAAACAACCCATAACTTAGTCTGACCAACATGAAAGTAAATTTACACAGTCACAATTCTGCTCATATATATACAAATCAGAAACTGAATACACTGACTACTAGTGACTGTTAATGAAGCCTCTACTAGCATTGACCAAAGATAGCCGGGTCATGACTCACAACTACACCTACTCAATATGACTGAATACAGAAAATTCAATACACCTCAAATCTTAACAACTCAAGTCCCTAAATCAAAAGGACTAATCACCTGCCGATCGAGAGCTGTGACTCAGCTACATTTTGGTAAGAATGTAGCCCATGGAAATATGCATGAAAACATGCATACGGACAATGATGACTCACTTGGCTTGAGTTATATCAAATCATACTTTTCGTAATTTCATAAAAAAACAGTTTTTATGATAAAATCTCGTAATTCACGTAAATCATTATAAATCATAAATTATGATAAATCATCATAAATTATCATATCGTCAAAAATCATCATAGGTAATTATAAATCATCATAAATGACTATAAAATATCAACATGTCAACACTTTGACTGAAATCACGGAGTGACTCGGTAATTCAGGAAACCTAATCTTATGGAGATGGGAGTTTCCGATAACCGACAACCCCACGTGACCTACGTGGAATACCAACGTTTGAAACCCCCGTTGGTGGGAGTGTCATACACTTTGCTAGGGAGTACGACCTTAAAACTGTATTAATCAGAATCGGGTTCTCTGGCCAATAATATCATCATCAAACAACCCTATGGTGGCACATAGGTTTGGGAAAATACCAAATTTCCCTCTCGGTGCTAAGTACTACTCCTCGACAAGCTCAAAACACATTAGGAAATCCACCACAACATCACAAAGGTCTATCATAAAGACCAAATCAAATCTTTCTCATTTATCAAATCATATCGATTTGTGGATTCCAAACTCAACATATTTTACCTCAAAATATTTTAATCTTCCTCAACATCAACAAAGTATCAATGCATTGAACCATACCTGACTCGACATTTGGACAAGGATATCAAGACTCAATACGTAATATTTTTAACAATTTAACTCATCAAAATCATCCGGAAAATACCAAGACTTATTGCAACTTCGATATCAATATACCCAATAACTCAAATCATCATAAAGAAGCTCAAAATTTGACATATGGCTTGAAAACACTTGAAAATACCAATAATTCATTCTTGAACTTAAAACGTGGATACATGTTCAAAATATATCAATTCTTGATAGAAACACCAAGAATGTCAATATTAAATCTCAATTCATAGAACGAAAATAGTCAAATATTCATGTGATTCAAAACTTACAATTCGAATCCTTATAAGTTCATAATCTAATTATTTAGACATAATTCAACTTACAGAGCCATATGAATCCATTAAATAATCATAATTGCCAATCTTGAACAATTTACATATATACATAATCAAAATCTCATTGTAGGATATCTTGGAAATAAATTCATTTGCCAAACTCATAATAATCCATAATAAAATTTAAAGATATGGGCACAAGAACGGAAGAATTATTCTTGTTCAAAGCCCCACATACCTAAAAATGAAAGATGAATATGAACATCCGACTCCAAAACTTTATTTACGAAAATAAAGGGTATTTCTCGAAGCCCTTAACATGATCAACTTGAATCCCAAATCAATTTTAAATTTCTACGGTTCAATTAAGAGACATAGATGGAAGAAATTTGTAGTAGCTGGGTTGGGGTTTGAGCCTTTGGAAATTTTGGAGAAAAATGAGCTATTGAATGCTCTTAATGGACTTAAATCCATGGTTTATCTGGATGGATGGGAGATGACAAAATACCCTTGAAAATCAAATAATGTCCAATCTTTTCTTTGGTGGACTGTTTTGATAGGCTGAAGTAGATCGAACATAACTTTTTTATCTGATGGAAAAATTGGATGAAACCAATTTCATTGGAAAGAGGACTCTCAGAACTTTCTGCTGCTATATAATAGCTCACCCAGATCATTATTTACAAGGAGTTATAATCATTTGAATTTGACCCTAAACTTCGCCTGGCCTCAGTATTTTTTTCCTGCACAATAACTGTTCACCACTATTCATGGTAAGATCGAAATGATCATAACTCATCGGTCGAGTGTCCGTTTTGGATGATCCACATATCATTGGAAATCTCTTTCGATGCTCTACGCAATAACGGTTTGCATATCCATAAATTCCACACAGAAAAATTATTAATCATGATAAAGAATAGGATTCAACATATTTTCGTCTGAGATCTTAACAGACTCTTGAAATGATAAAAAGGTTTTAACGACTTGACACATTTGGGAGCAAAATATTTAACGGAAAAACTCGGGGTGTCACATCATATCCCCCTTGGAAACATTCATCCCCAAATGTCGCTCGTTGGGTTAGGGAGACAAGGAAAATTGAGGATACACAACTAAAATAGCTTGATGAACAAGTGTATATTTTTCTAAGCTTTGGAGTACTATCTGACGCATAAGCTCATGATAATCACAAAGACATAGTTGAGTCGATTACTAAAAGAGTTGGATGAAGGAAAAATTATTAACTTCGATTTAAATCTACATTCACAAAGAAAGAGATGAAAGATCTAGGATATGAAAACTCGGGATATCACAATATCTCCCTCTTGGGATCGGTTCTTCCCGAATAATACTAATTGATACATGGGACACTTTATGATCGACCCATGGCTTAATACTTAGGTCGGAAACAAAGTAAAGGCTAAATGGAATTTGGTAACTCACTTACACACAAATAAATCATTCTTGAAATGGTTATGCTCACGAAACGTCAAGTAGTGAGATTGGACCACATCGGAAGATGGAAAAAATATATGAATCCATCGAAATAACTATCAAGTTGAATTTCTAGGTGCACGGACCGAATCAAGACACGCTCTCATTCAATTAGCACATGATTCAAAATCTTTCCAAGGAACTTTCAACGCTACTAGGAAGCAATTAGGTTTGGAATATGGTCCGAACAATATATATATATATATATATATATATATATATTGAAATAAGG